>NW_013666974.1:87533-132804 GCF_000517525.1 Limulus polyphemus
CTCGCCCTTTCAGCCGTGGTGGCGTTATAAAGTAACGGTCAATCCCACTATTCGTTGGTAAAAGAGTAGCTCAAGTGTTGGCGGTGGGTGGTGATGACTAGCTGCCTTTCCTCTAGTCTTTCACTGCTGAATTAAGGACGGCTCGCGCAGATAGCTCTCGTGTAGCTTTGCGCGAAAATCAAAACAAACAAACAAACAAACTCTCTGGTCAGCAGCTCTAGATTAGAGCTGGCTATTCCCGAACCTTGGGGTCTCTGACTTGAAATTTTATTCCTGTGCCGCATAAGACACCTTTCAGGTTGAAAAACCAAATATCGTACTTTTACGTGTTTTAGAAATGCACAAGTTTTAAACGAATTTCGTACGTTTAGAAGTCAATCTTCCGAATGCAAAAGTTTTGTTTAAGTTAATCGTTTAATTGTTTTCCGTCTCCATATATATATACGCACTATTACAGTTTTTTAAAGGTCAGGTTTCTAATATAAAAACTTGAGTGTATAGTGATTAATTGCGTTCAAACTTAACAGTCAAACAAGAAAACCAAGCTTTGTAAAATACCTTCTAGTTTAAGTCAAACGAAGTCTCCATTTAACGCTAAACTGCTAATTACTTGCACCTTCAGGTTTAAATTTCTAACTTCTGGTTTATTTAAGTTACCAACGAACGCCTTCAGTTAAAGTTAAACTGCTAATCACCACCTTCAGATTTATTTAAGTTGGCAACAGACGATTTCAATTAGTACTAAACTGCTGATTAGCACCTTAGGTTTATGTGATATTTATTTATTCCTCAGAGATGAGCAACGGTACTTAGTCTCTGGTTGTCAATTTCCATAATTTTTGCTATATTTGTACTCAGGAATGTCCCTTTTCTATGCTCTGATTATTAAAACGTATCACAATGGTGTAATCTGCATATCTGAAGGTCACCAGTTTGAATCCCTTCCTGCTCGTTTTCTAGAGATTATCTTGTAATCTGTTCACCATATAAAGTGTAGAAATAAAGTGACATCATATATCCTCGTCTCACATCCTTTGAGATTTTAAACCATTCCGTATTGCCATTTTTTTAATCACATTATTACTTCTTGACCTTTATACAGACTGGCAATCATCTTACTCTAATGAGATGAGAAAACCATTACCTGCACTATTTCCCACAGTAAGTTGTGTCTCAAGAGCCGAAAACCTTCACAGGTCTGATGTTTTATTAATAATCGTCTTCAGATTAAAATTTCTGGTTTGAAAATGTTAAGAATCTTCATAGACATGAAATTTACTGTTAACCATTACTTACAGGTCCACTAAAAAGCACTTTCTCGAACATTTAACATGAATATTGTGTTAAGTGTTATTTTAACAGTTTATGGCAAGTATTTAATGTGTTTTTCGTTTCAGGTGTTGCTTTTAGGGACTCACATTGGATATTTAACATGGACCACTGTGTTAAGAGTCGTTTTTCATAACGATTTATGAAGGGTATAACGTTAAGTGTTATGTTTCTTAGCGAATCTCGTCAGATATTTATCATGGACCAATGTGTTAAGAGTCGTTTTTCATAACGATTTATGAAGGGTATAACGTTAAGTGTTATGTTTCTTAGTAAATCTCGTCGGATATTTACCATGGACCAATGTGTTAAGATTCGTTTGTCATAACGGTTTATGTAGGGTATAACATTAAGTGTTAAGTTTCTTAGCGACTCACGTCAGATAAAACTTTAAGAGTTATCTTTTGGTCATTTCGGATATTTAGCAAGAACCAAAATCTTAAGTGCTACTCTTAACGATTCCCGTCGGGTTTTTAATGTACTCATTGTGTTAATTTTTTTGTTAGCATTCTTCCCGTTACATTTAACATAAATTCTGGATGATGTCATAAGTCATAGTAACAACTATTTTACACGATTAAGTAAGACATTTGAATAAAAGAAATCAAGAGGAACGTTTTATACTGAAGCGGAAAGTACGCCATGGAATAAGCATGGGCTAAATACATTGAAGCAGACGATTAGGGTTAAACCATATTTGAAACAGTGCAAAGACTGGAGTCACAATAACGACATTTTAAATAACATATTTTTTGTTTGTATGTTGATAAGCACAAAACTGCACAATGGGCTATCTGTTTTGTGCCCTCCGCTGGTATCGAAACCCAGTTTTTAGTGTTTTAAGCCTTCAGACTTACCGCTGAGGCACTGGAAGGGGACAAATGAGTGTTAGACAAACAAGCATATCGCAGCTAATATTGAAAAGGGCGATATTTTATGAAAATTACGTTTATTTGTTCTCAAGTATTTATGACAAAAAATATATATATATTAAGAAATATTGTCATTCGTTCACAGGTATTTCTATTTTTCAAATCTACTATATATTTTTCTGTCTTCGGTTGAAGTAACACTAAAAATACCCAGTTTAGGTTTAGAAATGTCTTAATGGATCAGCAGTAAATTCGAAAGTTTATAACGCTAGAATTTAGAATTCGAATCATGTGGTAAACGCAGCACAAATATCCTGTGTGCGGCTTCGCAGTAAAAGAAAAACTTTTACTTATTGGTTGAAATAAGCTTACAGAAGAGTTTTATTCCTTATTGTAATTTCTTAATTCCTGCTTATCTGTTAGAACCTGTTGATGGCCGCATTTACTGACCACTGAAATGGCTCACAGACTTAAACAAAGAGCAAAGGGTTTTTGTGCTACAATTGTGGAGGGACATATTAGAGGGCGCTACTGTGAACACTAGTTTTAAGAAATGAAAGTGTTTTGTACAAAAAAACAACAACTTAAAACTTGTTCATTCATCTTTCTTATATTTTGTACTAACATAAAATACCCACGCTCCATTGCGGGAGTCTAAGGTCCCCTAATGATTCACAAAGGCCTCAATGTACCAGTCAAGTGTCTCCATTATCTTAAGTACTTTTATATGTACCTCAATGCTTCAATTCTTTAACTGATTTGTCTGTTGCCACTTCCGGAACTAAATTCATTTAAAATCTCATTAAAAGCAAATAGTTTTAATTTAGCTTTTTCAGATTCGTTTTTTTTTCTTTCTGTGTTTTAATTTGAATTCTTTTCCAGTATTCTCTGATTCATACTTTTCTTCCCATTGTTTGTTGCGGTTTCCTAAACTTAGTTCAATTCATTTTTTTTATAATTCTCAGATTTGTATTTTTCTTCCCATGTTTGTGTTGAAAAAGAGTATTTGGCAGAAAACCTTCACATAATGTTCAGTAAGTGAGAATTAGAAAAAAATATGATACTTTTTTATAGACCTTCAGGAAGCAGAATTATGGGGTTAAGGGCTATAGTATGCATACAAAGTTTCGGGTCTGTGGCACAAGGTATATCTGCGGACTTACAACGTTAGAAACATGGTTTCGATACTCGTGGTGGGCAGAGCTCAGATAGCCCATTGTGTGGCTTTGTGTTTAACTTCAAACTTAACCTTAACCGCTAGGTTTTTTCCCCTTGAAGCTATGATGGTCATACAAACAGAGGCTCTTTTATTATTATTATTATAATACATTGAAACTAGTGAAACAAACCAATGGTTCATTAATTAGGTCATCTTACTTATGACCAGTATAAGCTCACTAACGTCTCCCATGTGACTAGCATTAAAATCAAGTTTACTTTCTATTGAGATAATATAAACACTTTTACCTACTAACACATGTATTAATTGCTAAGTTGCAGATAAGAAAGTACTATCGGAATTTACGGGTCCTCCATTTTCTCCACATACACGTCATTACGTTTCGGATCTGATGAGAAATACTTTTGAATACTTTTGTAACTCTATACAGCCATGTATATCGAAAAATTTATAAGTATTCATATTTAAGTATTGTTTTCTGAATATTTACTCCGGTATAAACAGATTGCTACTGCACGTATATGAATAAATACTTTGTGTGGATGGAGTGCTAATAAACTTGGAGATTTCAAGTTTCCGTGACACTAAGAAATTTTCTTAATTACCTAAACTAAATCTGTAAAGACATCGGGAAAGCTCTTAAAATAATATAATTCTTTTATTTTTGTTGTAAAATACAAGATGTACTGCGGTCTATGTAAACTAACTTAAGAATTTGCTTAACAATAACTGAGTCTGAACACGCAATTTGAGTGAGTTGGAACTTTGTTGAATAACGGACGTGCAAAAGAATTATTATTATTTTTTAAATTTACATAAAACCTATAGATTACGTGACTAATAATAGAAGTACCATAACTAAAATTGGCGTTTAAAGGCGATATCAATACGGAAGTTTATTTCCGTATTTTTTAACTACAATTTATATGAAATGTAAAAAAAAAAAGGTATTATTTCTATTATTTCTATGTGGGTTAAAATATATATATATATGATGAAATATAGTATACAAATGTTTCATTAGTTTCATAATATTACATCTGAAATGAACCTTGGAGTACACAGACGAGTAAAAAAAAAGTATTATTTCTATTATTTCTATGTGGGTTAAAATATATATATATATGATGAAATATAGTATATAAATGTTTCATTAGTTTCATAATATTACATCTGAAGTGAACCTTGAAGTACACAGACGACTCCCGGTGGGAAAAAAAATCGAAAACTTTTTTAATCCTTATCATTTAAGAACGGCTGAACCTAATAGCAATTTGCGAGTCACGGCTTTGAATTCCGTCACCAAATATACTTGCCCTTTCAGCCGTGAGAGACTTATTATGTTATGGCTAATCCTACTAAAGAGTAACCCAAGAGTTGGTGGTGAGTAGTTTTGATTAGCTGCCTTCCCTCTAGACTATCACTTCAAAATTGCGGATGGCTAGTGCAGTTAGCTCTCGACAAGCTTTGCGCAAAATTCACAAAATTATATTTATTTCCAAGTGCACGACAGATTGATCATGTGATAGATCTGGAGATTGCCTGAGGTCTGTTAAATGCAGATATATATAAATACATCGTGGTTACTCTGCAAGACAATAGGTATAAACAAGAATCTCTTCAACTTTCAAAAGGGCTCGATTTGAGGGTGCTCATTTAGCAAGAGCTGCATTATGAAATACCATTTCTATTCCAGGCTGTTCAAATACATTTGTCATCACACCTGTCAACAGTGACGATTGAAAATTAAGAACAAAATTAGAATCGCAACCATCAACCACTGATCATTGTCTGAAAGAAAGGACGACCGAACAGACTTGTAAAGTGCAACAAACATTAGATTGTATTCCAATTGACCAATTTCAACCATACCGTGTGAAATACATAGAAAATCTATCATTTGATACCTGAAAACCAATTCACAAACTGCTTATTTCTGATGGAAATGTGAATGTGCGGCTTCAGAGGTGTTTAGTGTACACACAGAGGACAACGATTGCCTGGAAATGTGTGATATGGTCTAATTAATGAGTAAAGTAAAATAACAGAGAAAATATATGAGGCAGTTGATTTGATTGTGTTGTACCGACAATTCCTGGAGGTGAAATAATGGTGTAGGTAATCTGCTTGTGGTAGAAGTCACATCCTTTGTGTCATTTACAGATGTACAGCCGAAACGTTCTTGCCGATCATGGTTTCCTCACAATTATGCATTTCTACCTTGATGGATAAGTACGCTTTTCATAACAAGGCAACAATCGACTGGGTTCGTATTGTATGATATTAATCTGGTTAGTAAATTTAACGGATATCAATTCAATTAAATATTTATGGGCTGAGCTTGGACGTCGCATTTGCTGCCTTAACACACAAACCAACAGGTAAAACAAACACTTTGACGAATGGGTAAATATCAAACAAGATATTTTTCGTTACCACCGGAAGGAGCGCGGGTTAGTTCTGTGGTACGGTTTTGGATACCAAATAATATTGCCCACACTTTCAGCTATGGGTGATTTATAAAAATTACAATACATTCCTTAGAGTGGATGGTGGGCGAAAGGGTGCTGTTGACTGGTTGCTTTCCTTCTTTGTAGTAGTACAAAGTAGGGACGGCGGCAGATAGCCTTAGTAGCTTTGCCATAAATACAAAAAAAAAACAAAAAAAACAGAACAATACAGTTACATTCGGAAGACTATACCATTCCAAAGGATTTCAGGTTATCATGGCGGCGAAAGATTGTCCAACCTGATATTCGTTAGGAGTTGGCGCTTTCTCATAACAAACTATTTGATTCACTCCACTCACTGTCATTTGACCATTTTGTGTTAAACACCGAGCTGGATGTTTTGTATTTTACCGGTATTAAAAAATTTCATATAAATTTCAAGAGTTTCCTGTGACACACATAACTTTAACAGAGGTTTTTAATCTTTGTCTTTTTTTATTTTTATTTCTTTTCACAGTGTAAAGTTGCACTGTGCTCACGGTAGGGATCGTCAACTATGATCAAAAATGGCGTGGTGTAACTGGGCTAATTGTTGAACGTGTTCACCATATTAACGAGACAATTAAGGTACATATTTTGTTTTCCTATTTACGACATACTTGGTATCCGAGCTGTTTTTACTGCGGCACGAGGGAATCGTCGTCTAGCAGCAAATCCAATGGTACAATAGTTTAAAGCTCTTTGGTTCCCAACAGTGGGAATAGCACAGATAGCTCAATGTGTAGCTTTGTGCTTAAAAACAAACAAACAATAATTTATAGCCCATCGGTGGCTTAGTGGTAAATGTGAGGGCTTATAACTTTAAAAATCAAGCTTCGATACCCGCAGTGGGCACAGCACAAAGAGTGCTTACCAACAAACAAACAAAAACAACGGTTTAAAGCTCCTCGGTTAATTAAAGGTAAATTTAAGGACTTATAACTAAAAATCAGGTTTCAATACTGCAGTGGGCATAGCACAGATATCCCATTGAGTAGCTTTGTGCTTTACTTCAAACAGACAAACAAGAGTTTAATAGAAATGTGACTTACTGCAAGTGATTGGATGGTTAATAAACAACAAAAAAGTACTTGCATGACACATGGTCGTTTTGAAAGGTAAAAACGAGGACCCAAGAATCTATTTTTTAATCTTCTATGTATTGAGTTCAAGATAATCACATATTTGTGTTCAGTTAATGACTGTAAATAAAAGACGATAATATACCTAGTAAGATGAATAGCGACATCTATATAATAAGTAACTGTATTCATGGGGATTTATTTGCATGTTTGAAATTATTGTAATTTTTAACGATATGACCACTGATGATTTAATTCTGCTTTTCCGACAAATTTATGCGAATATTTATTCCAGTGATGGTGTTTTCAAAGCTGCTTAACCCACAATGCTTATTTACATATGCACATAGAACCGTCATTATTTAGTGACGTAGCATTATAGATGATCAAACAGTTCAAACTGATCCATTTCATGAACATGTGACCTCAATCTCATTATTAGCATATAAAAAAAAAGAACGTTTCATTACATAAGCAATACTCCAATATAAAGTATGTAAAGTAGGAGGACAAAAAATAGTATAAAAATTAGAACTTAGTAGTTCTTTGTACTGGGCGTGTACATGTCAGTATATATATAGATATCCTTCATACACATATATAGATATTCAACTGACGTGATTGCATCAGTTTTAAATCAGCTTTAAAAAGTGGGAACTTCCTCATTTGAACAGGTGCAGAAGAGAGTAGCAAGACTTTCTCTACGAGAACGCGTCGTTTAAATGCACATATACAATAGGCTTTTTATCATAGGAAGTTCTATATAACTTATCTGCACAGACTTTTTTAACTAGTTTAATTGGCTATGATGCATGACCAGTATAAATGGGCTGTGCTATATAATTAGTTGATCGACATTAATTTTTTTTTTTTTGTCATAAGAAAAAAGTTTACAAGGATTGTGATGGCACAAAAAAAGTTATCAAACAAAGAAATGTATATACCTTCAGTCTATTTCATTGCTTACCTGTCTGATTATCAATCTATCTATTTATCTTCTCAAAATACTAGAAATATAAATAGTCGTTTTTTAATTCAGAATTTGCAGTATATTGTTTTATACTTGTTGTGCGTTTCTAATTTGCATAATTACTCAAATTGTCTATTTTCTATGAGATTTTGTAGATATATGTTTTTTGAAAAGAAAAGAATGTGTATAAATGATTTTAATAGTATCAACAGTGACTGAATATATATATATATACCCATTTCTTGTGCTTATTCTGCATGAAAGAAACTTTGTAGTTTATAAAGCTACTGTTTAATAAAAGCTCTAATTTGTAAATGTTTAAAATCTGTTTTAAATCCGATTAGGTTTTCCCCCCTTTTAGAATATAGTATTTATGGCATTAAAACTACGAAATTTTACAAACAATTTGTGTTATTTCTGTCGTTTTAGAACAAAGATCTCTTTGCTCTAATAACTTAAGTTTCTAAAAAAAAACATTTTTACATTTTCCTCTTTCACATATATCCTTTTCGTGGCGTAATGTTTTGTCTTGTAACAGCTGTGACGGAGATCATCTTTATAATGAATCATTTACGTTTTATTTTATAAGTGTAACATTTCTTACGTTCCTTTGAACTCCTAAAGCACTTGATTCACTGTTTTGCAAAATGTAACTTTTTCTATAGGAAAACAAGCAATCACCAGTTTAAATGTGAATTCAGCTAGGAAAGACACCGAGAAGAATGGCCTACTGACAGTATGATATTCAAGACTATCAGAAAGGAAGTAAGCCACCAACAAAACCGTTTGTTTTATACAAGTGTTATGATAGTATTCCCTTCTATACTAGGATTTTTGTAATTAGATTCATGACTGAACAAGACTTTTGACGCAAACTTCACTTTAATTAACATAGTAAAAATAACGACTTAAAACGCCAAAGAAGAACAAAAAAGTTTTGTTTTAAAAATTAAAGAATGCTAATTATGTATTGATTTATTAAAGCAAAATTAATGGTGCAGGTAAGGGACAACTAAACAGTGTTTAAATATCCTTGAAATGATTCACCGGAAAATATTTCTATAGACGGTTTGAATAAAGATGTGACCGTTTTTGTATGTTATTTGTAATGCTAATTCTACCAAGTGGATTCTTACTAAGGCGAGAATATCTTGACAACCAAGTAATAAGTAATAATAGTATTGACTTACAGCATTCTCTAGTAACAAGTAAGAACAATCCAGGCAAATAAAGATAAGCGAATAAGAGATGAGATAATTAAATTATGAATACCTACTTTTTAAAAAATGAAAAACTCTGAAACAGCAATGAATTTTAAAGAATTTCTTTCTTATTTTTCATGTTCTTCTTTCTTTTAAGATAATTTGATCTGTTAAAGATAAGAATATTGTCTAAACAACTTGATTTGAAATAAAGTAATAGCCACTTCGACTGAGCCTGTGATAACCTGTATAACTGTCTTCTTTACTGAAGAAAAGTAATGAATAATAGAGAAATTAGCTTGTTAGGAGGTACAAGACTTGCTTATCAGAAACTATGAAGAACGAAAAGCTTTTAGCTTCATATTGGTTGACGTTTGCTCAAGCTTCTGAGGAGAAGAAAGAAAATAATGGATATTTCACCAATTATTATCTGATATAAAGTATACACATATATATACACACATGTAAGTGAGAACACCACAGAGAGAATTAAATGACTACGTTCTCCTTCTCAACCTTATAGAGGCGGAAGCTAAATATTACAAACCTGCAAGTATGTTCAAAATATGAACGGATTTCTGAACAACTTGATAAACTAAGAAAATATATTTACAAAGTACATTGTTAGCGTCTACTTTGGCCCAGAAAACCATACAATACATTTAAAGTTGAAAAATGCTTTTTGCAGTACGTTTCGTTTATGATAAATCAGGATAATTTGAAAATTGAAAGAAACGACTAATAACAGAAAAGTACATCACGTGAAAACAGTATTTCTAAGAATGTAAGACCAACTGTGACTCAAAAGTTATCAGAACATTAAAAACCTTATAGGACTGAACTGTAACTTAACAGTTATTATAACATTAAAAACCTTATGGAACTGAACTATAACTTAACAGTTACCAAAACATTAAAAACCTTATAGGACTGAACTGTAACCTAACAGTTATCAGAAGATTAAAAACCTTATAGAACTGAACTGTAACTTAACAGTTATAAGAAGATTAAGAAATTTGTAACACTGAAATGTAACTTAACAGTTTTCAGAAGATTAAGAAATTTGTAACACTGAAATGTAACTTAACAGTTATCAGAAGATTAAGAATTTTGTAGCACTGAGCTGTGACCTGTAAGTTATCATACAATTAACAACCTTGTAGGGCTGAACTGTGACTTAAAAGTTATCAGAACATTAAATAAATTATAGGACTGAACTGTGGCTTACAAGTTAACAGAACATAAAGAACTCTGTAAGACTAAACTGTAGCTTATAAGTTATCAGAACATTAAAACTTTATAGGACTGAAGTGTGACTTACAATTAAAAAAAATCCTTATACGACTGAACTGTGAATTACAAGTTATCAGAACATTAAAACTTTATAGGACTGAAGTGTGATTTACAAATTAAAAAAACCTTATACGACTGAACTGTGACTCACAAGTTATCAGAACATTAAAACTTTACAGAATTAAACTGTGATTACAAGTTATCAGAACATTAAAACTTTACAGAATTAAACTGTGATTACAAGTTATCAGAACAACTATTTTTAAATATGAATGTCCTCCCAGTAGTAAGTCTGAAGGCTAATAACACTAAAAACTGGGTTTCGATACCCGTGATAGGCAGAGCATAGATAGCCCAAATATTGTGTATTTTCTGAGAGGACAAATAGTACTGAAATCGGGGGTTCGATTCTTCTCTGTGGACACAGCAGATAATTCAAAGTGACTTTACTCTGAAAAAACAACAACACACACACACACAGACAGATAATAAGGTTTACTTTTAATCATCGCTGACGAAAAAAAAATCCATATTAACCCTAATTTTATACCTTTGATCTTGTCGTCTATTTCTAAAGATGGTAACGAATTAGGAATTTCAAATTCGCCATCAAATATAAGAAGTAGCATCGATTTTTGAGATTAAAGGGGTTTACATCATCATGTATTTTCAGAGAGGACAAAAAATAAGTTTTTTGAATCGTCTCTGACGAAAAGAATTTATACTGAATTTCCGAGTTAAAAGGCTTCAACTTACCTTACCTTAGAATAGAATCGTCTCCTATTATAAACAATATGAGATCTAAACGAAACTGCTTTCGTTATAAAGCTTATAAACATTCATAAATTAATCGAATAAATTTAAGCTGCTTTCTAAACGAGTTTTCCAGATTCAAATCTATTGCCATCAGTTACAAAACTTGCTAAAGTTTATGTGTTTTAATTTTTTTTCACGTCTTAGTCTTTCGGAAGTTTTTAAAAAAATACCTATCAAAATCTTTCCTAACAAAGAAACACCTAACTAGTTGTAGGGTCAGAATCTTCATGCACGTGTAATAACACTTAACACGAAGCCTATGGCAGCTTTACCAGAGATGTAAAAACAGGAAGAGCGAGGTATTTCGAATCATAGCTCCCAATGAACGACTTATTTTATTAAGAGTTAACAGACGCGTTCCGTAACTCTAGGGTTATGTATAATGCATTTTTAAATTAATTCAATTAATTAATTAGCTTTAGCGATGCTCTAACTGAATTAGTTTAACCAAACCTTGAAGTTAGTCTGGAAGTTGTTTATTCATTTTTCTTATTTCTGGAGTTAATAAGTTTCTCTACGGGCAACCCCATTAGTGATGAAACAAAAGTGTCAAATAAGAGTTATCTCTGACATCATAAATATCTTATGGTAGAAGATGTAGTTAGTATTACTTATACTTGAGCTCTCTTTCGCTCGGGCTGATGGTTAGGGCAATCGACTCGCAAGTTGCGGGTCGCTAGTTCGAATCCCGTCACCGAACATGTTCGCCCCTTCAGTGGTGGAGACATTATAATGTGACGAACAATCCTATTTTTCGTTGATAAAAAAATAATCCAAAGGTTGGTGGTGAGTGGTGTTGACTAAGCTGCCTTACCTCTAGTCTATCTCTGCTAAATTAGGAACGGCTAACACAGATAGGCTTGGAGTAGCTTTGCAAGAAATTCCAACAACAAACAATTTTTCTCGTTTTAAAATAATAATTCAGGATGTAAGTTCATATAAAATGTTCATTTCACAGTAAAAAAGGTTATACAACAAGTTCGCGCTTTATATTTTTGTAATATTAACTGCTAACCTTTACAATTAATACTGCATACTTATCTTTAAAATCAGTCGAACGTCCTAACCATCAAGCCATGCCACGCCCGAAATAAATGGACTGTTCTACAAATATTCGTGGGGGGACTTTAACAAAGTGGACAGTCGGAGTAGGAAAACTCACTTGAACTTCCAACCATTCTGGAGAGACATCATGTATTATCAAAACTGGTTAACTTACTACTTTTGACAAGTCTTCCTAGACTTTGAAAAAGTTAGCATGACTATAGACCATTATATATATTTTATTGTTGTGCTACATATTGCTAGTATGATTACAAACCAGCTCATAATAACTTAAAATTAATTATCAAATAATAACTCGGAAATAGAATAGCAAAAAAAATCTGTCGTTGATAAGTCGAGAAACAAAATGCATATATTTATTAAAAAGAAAACCTGTTTACGAAAGGTTAGGAAACGTAACAAATACGTTATGCTTAAGAAACACTGTGATCTGAATATTTTCTTGAGAGAAGAAAGAAAGTCCTCCCCTCCATTTTGTGATTGTAGGACCTCCATACGAATCGGGTGCATAACATCTTATTACCAACGAAGTGCCTTTTTTGCATCAATGATTTTAATAATGTTAACGATTTTCATGTTAACATGTGGTCTCAATTGCAGAACTAGAAGAGCATTATTGGATTTTAAATAAATACATATTTTAATTTCAAATGTAAATTACTTTCCAGATTATTAACAATTCTTTAAATCCAAGAACAAAAATAAAAACACACGAAACTTTTCAGTTTCACTTTACAAGTATCTAATTTTTAGTCACACTTTACATATTTGTACCTTCATTTTTATTTTCCCTTTGCCCATTTTGTATTTTTCAGTTTCCTTTTACACATTTTGTATAGCCATGGTCTGGTGGTTAAGGTACTCGACTCGTAACCTGTGGGTCGCGGGATCGAACCTTGTCATCGAATATGCTCATCCTTCCATTTGCGTTATACGAGTGCCCAAACCCCGCTATTCGATTAGAGTATCTAGCTTTCTTCTAGTTTATCACTTAAAAGTTAGGGACGGCGAAATACAACAATACAAACATTTTATATTTACCGTCTCTTTTCATATAATTCTAGCCTGCAGTCTCCCTCTATACATTTTTAATGCCAAATTTGGATGTTTTATAGATTTAGTGTGAATTAAGATTGAATAGGTTAACTAAATCCCTCACTTTATCCTTCAGTACATTTCACTTAACCAGTTATTCATCCATCTAAAATGTAAAGATATGCAGGATAAAATAAAACTTACTATACAGCTGGTACTATACGCTCGGTACACTTGGTATAATTAGTATTATACGGTTGGTTCTAAAAAAAATATTGCGAACAATTAAAACCAAATTAATTATTGTTTGTTTCAGAGAAATAGCAATAAATTAAAGTATGTTCTCAATAAAAAAAACTGTATAGCGACTTTTAATCCATATTGTATTAGCAGACCAGATAAATACTTCATAGGAAAAAGTAGCGGTGATTCTATATAATATGTTGTTTAGAAACCACGTTGACTTGTTGGTAGTTTCCATGATGGTATGAGCTTCATTTGGCTACTAATGTCGTATTTCTAGCGCCATGATTTTTGATGACTCTTGTGTCTTTTTCTTACAAATTTATTTCTTTTTCACGAATCAGACGTGGCGACCCTCTGGCTGTTTGTTTTCGAATGGACAACCCAACAAATTTACAGACACAACTTTTTAAAAAAATGTAACAGAGAGTTATCACTGAGTAAAAGTAAAAATATTTAAAATAATCGTAATACTAATCCCAAGTTTTAGACTTGTCATATTGTAATTATAGTGTATATTCATATAAGAGTTGATCTATCACACCAGAATAAGTTTCTTGTTTTAAATAGAGCAATATATATATATATTTGTGTGTGTGTATATGCATAAAAATCACATCTATGAAGTTGTTATTTTTTATAACTTTGAAGACAGTCCCTTATTTGTGGCCAATGATAAATAGCCATAAAACGGTTATAACAAACCGCTGTGGCTCACTAGTTTTTAAAAACAGGCTGTTTAGTCCACAGGAAAAAATCTATTTCAGGGATTATTCAACGCTAGCTGTTCTTACTGTGCTATTTCCGCTTCGCTATTGGGATTGATAGCTTCTTTCAAGACTCTAATGAGGCAAAATTAATTAAAATTGAACTGTGTGCACCTGTTCACTGGCGCTAGCGGGTAAAAACATTATGCCTTGCCTCCACGCGGCACCTTTTTTCATTCTTCTTGGAGCGTGCATGCCGCATGCTTTTACATTAAATTCACGTGCAGTATGAATTCTAATGAAAATTGCCCTCTAGGGCTAAACCAGTCGTGGTTGTCAGACTCAAGTCATTTGTATACCATTCGTACGGTTTTATTCTTTTATTTTGATTCGAAGTTAAAGACTTAAGTAAAGATAGGCGAATGTTAAAAGGACGTTGCTTTACTTATAAGCTCCACGATTAATGACTTATAATTTAGTTTCTCCTCCTTCATTCCTCTTCCAACATATAAATCAAGATTAAACAAACTTAGCAGTCATCCTTTGAATACAAACTGCGTTTTTAAACCAAAATTTGAATATTTGGAGTGGAATTTCAGGACATGACACTTTAGAGCTAGTCTGTTACTAAAGCAACCAACGTTCAGAACTAACTATTTATCTGCTGTTTTGTTTAATTAGCTGTATAGGTATGCAGGAGATCTAGCTGGTGAGTCATTAAGCAAAAGTTAGGTTGTTTTTTTTCTTCATACATTAAGGAACTGAAATGAACACTTGAAAAGAAAAGAGCGATTTTTTTTAGATGAGAAAATAGGAACAAAACAATCAATTATGGAAGGGAGAGTAAATGACAACAGAAGTGACATTTTCTACCTGAGTCGACTAGCTCCCCGTAACACGACTTGACAAGTGTGCCCCTGGGTGGTCTGTATCCTGAGTCCTCGTATGGGTTCAAATCTAAGATGGTAGGAGAACCCATTATTAGAACCCATTATTACAAAGGGTAACGGTTTGATTGTAACAGAAAATTTGTTAATCTCAAAACATCAGCAGTCGAAATAGCATTTTAATACAAGGAACTGAAAGATATAGAGTTTGTGTGGTATTTATATAGATCAATATCACTCTTACTTTACCACAGTTAAGCAAATGAGGTTTTGTTTTTGTTTTAAATGCTGCCATTTTTCTATCTATAATATAAATGTGTCCCATAATTCAGCCTGTGAATATGATGTTATGTTATGGCAAAAAAAAATCTGCCTGTGATGTATAAACAGTAAACTTCGCTATTTTATTTATTTACTTTGTGTGTAGCTGTCATGTTACATGATGGCTTCCCATAGTTGATAGCAAGTATTTTTTTTTAGAATTTATCCAAGCTAGATTATGCTAGAGTGGGTTAAAATGATGTAATTTATTAGAATAAGATATCACGATCTATGTACTTATATGTTATTCCAATGGGTTAAACGGTCTTTTAAGTTAAGGCTGAGTTGAATAAACCGTACATGATCTAAGTTATGTGTGAGTAAGTTGATGTTAATCCCACTCAACAAATTCAGGACAGGTCAGTACAATTTAGGGGGTTGTAAAATTTGTTTTCTCCTGTTTGTGTGATTTAGGATGGAGTAATTTCGTCTAGGTAATCTTAGGATAGGTTAGTTTTGTTTGTTTGAAGTTAAACACAAAACTACACAATAGACTATCTGTGCTATGCCCACCACAGGTATCGAAACCCGGTTTCTAGCGTTGTAACTCCGTAGACATATCGCTGTGCCATTGGGGGGCTTTATGGTAAGTCATTTTTATGCAGGTGACATTAAAATGGAATAATCCGATTTAGTCAGTGTAGTAAAAGCGCTTGAAATATTCTGAAGAAGCAAAAGCTGAGACGGAGCGGAATTCGAACCTACAATCCTGTGTCCATCAAATGTTTTAATCAGTTAAGATATACCGCCCCAGGAATACCATTATTTATAGTTTTTACTCCGATAACTATAACGATGGAATTTTCTAACTTCACAGAACAATGTTACACTCAAAAGAGCTACAAGTCCGGTCTAAGTTTCTAGTTCTGAAAGTTTTTAACTTTACAGATCAGTGTGACACTGAAAATAACTACATCCGGTCTAAGTTTTTAGTTCTGAAAGTTTTTAACTTTACAGATCAGTGTGACACTGAAAATAACTACATTCGGTCTAAGTTTTCACTTCTTCTGAAAGTTTCTAACTTCACAGATCAATATGACACTTTCAAATTTCCGTATAAAGTTTTTTATGGATGTGACACTGCTTGCTTAAAGGATAAAATAAGAACTGATACATACAATTACTTATTGTGTTTTTGTTACTATTACTGTCTTTACTGCGTGTTACAGTCAGTTACGTTTTTTCTTAACTGCTTAGGGCCTTAAAATAAGATAAACTGCTAAACAAGCTGAGTCATGACATTATATATTGTTTGTAAATAAATGATTAACCACGGACACATTGAACATTGTAAACTAAATATATTTATGTGAAAATCATAACCAGATCAAACAAAATGCGAAGTTTTAACACAGTCTATATTTGTCCCTTTTAAGAGTTGTAATGTTTTTCTTTCAAAAGTATATTTAATAATAACCCAGTGATGATATGAACAAAACATAATATTTCTTTGCCTCTGAACACATTTTCTCACATACTGCTTTACAAACAACACATAAATCGTTATAATGTTTATTAACAGAGATTAGTTAAAAGGTTAAATTCTAAGTAAATGATAAAAAAACAAGTATTTTTAACACACGCACAATAAAAGAGAGTTTTGGGATATGTAAGGGAACAATATAAGCCTAACAATAACATTCAGAACAAGAATGCAAATTGTGCAAGTAGGAGGAAAAACTAAACTAAACACAATGCTTTTTCAAAAAGAAATTGATTCCACAAAGACTGTAAATGTATATAACTAACTATTACACTCCTTTACACAAAAGTTGTCTGACAGACATAATATTTCATCACATAAAAAATTATTTCGATAGTTGTTTAGTTAATATATGTACAAGTAAGCAAAATGTCTTTTTGGAAAAATAACTCTGTTTTCTAGTAGTTGTAGTCTAATAACTGAAACGAAAATAAAAACGTTTTCGTTTTCATCATATATATATACCTACTTTCTAGCGCAAGTCAAGCAACAGATGTATTGTTTTTTTTTGTTTTTTTTAGTAGCTGCAAGAAGAACGCAACGTTAAGTTTCGTGTTGATAGCTGTATGCGAGTATACAACACCAAAATTCATGTTGGTAGCTCTATGTACATACGCAACGTCAAGTCTCACGTTCATGTTAAGCACTCTGTGGGGATATTCTGCCCCAAATATAGTTAGAGCATGCATTCTGTAACAATAAGTATTCCGTTGAGGAAAAGGAAATTTACACTGTCTAATTAAAGGGTTTTTATCATGCTATTTCATACTTTTTATTATGATTTAGTGTACTATCACACTTCACACTTTGTAGTAGATTCCTATGTAGTCCTTGCTTGGAAGGATAGAATTTTCAATTTTATTTCTTTCATTAAGTTATTAAATAAAAATTGAATTTATGTACGATAATATGAAAATCATGGTGTCTGTAAAATGTGCAGTGGTTTTTATTCGACTGATATAAATAGCGTTTCATCCAAGATCATGCAACTCAGCCGGTCTGATGAGCTCTGGGGCAAAAACCCTCGTCAACAACTGATCAGACAATAAAGCATAATTGTCTCCTATTGGGCCAGTAAATACCACTGACTTCAATTATTATCGTTTTTTTTGTTGTTTTTTTGTGTGGGGCTAGATATCACACCCATAACAGGGTTAAATGTTGATATCACACTTATAACAGGGTTAAATGTATTTCACGTTTTTCTTTCGTTCAAGAGCCTGGTTAACTAGTGATTAACGCGCCGATGTCTGGATCAGAAAGACCATGATTTCCGTCTCGTTGTCGCAAAATTACGCTCCACTCTTTGTTCCCGTGGCGGTCAAGTCACACTATTTATTTAGAGTAACTCAAGAGTTGTCAGTGGGTGTTGGTTGCTAGCTACCTCCTCTCTAATCTATCAGTTCAAAATTAAAGGACGGCTAGCGCAGATAGCGCGAACACTCGAAACAAACAAACAGTCATCTAGGCCTATACTAAAGTATCTTATAAATGTATAATAAAAACAACCAACACACGAACATTGCATGGTGTTGTCGTCTCCATGCTCACAACTCACGTATAAACACGCATCTAACGGGCTGCCTTGATGTCTGTCGTGTAATAGCTCATAGAAAATTAATGTCTACCAAAGAAGAACCTGGTGATTATCTTCATGTTACCTAGTTCGTGATAAATATTTAAAAACTACCGACAAGTATAAGTCCGGCGACCCTGTGAGAACTTCCATTCTGTGGGAAATTAGTGGTCAAAGCCCATAAATTCCACGTGAGCAATGAGGAGTTTTAAATGTAGAACCAAGAGTAGGCGAGATGTGGCTAAACAACTAAATTGATCTTTATACTGTATATCGATATGTTTATAGACATACAGAGACATTGAAGGAAACGTCGCACGAAATTTTGGTATCCCAGAGTCTACAGTAGCTACTGGTTCAGTTTTGTTGTTTCTAACAATTACTAACAAATGTTCGTAATACATGTCAGAAATACAGTCATCTAGCACGAGATCCTCACCACCTGTTACGTATGAACAGGAACATGCATGCATCAAATAAGTATAATCTGTTGTTTGGAAGTTATTTTTCTTTGTCACGAGTTTTCCAAAGTGCTATAATGACATGAAACACACGTACTCAACCACCCATCTATACAGTCAAGGAGGGTGCATAAGAAATTGAGGCCAAAAAGCTTTAGCTTTAGAGATCTGAAACCAAATGAAGTCATTTTATGTCGCTTGTTTTAAAATGAGATCAAACAGAATCAATAAACCTTTAGTTTTGGGAAATATAGAACACGAAAAAGGACAACTAAGAGCGATTTCTAAAGTTTATTCAACATGTGGGATTATTCAGGAGTGCATGTTATCTCTTGGAAGGCAGGTTTAAGTTAATAGACACGTATTAGCACGACTTGTTGGTAACGAATCCGTGAAGAATAGGAAACTGTTTTAGAAATATTTTTAGTTTTTCACTGTAGTTACTACATTGACTCGTACAGCCCAGTTAAATAAGGGAAAATCACTAGGTAATGTGTAGGTGATATTTGTTTCTTTGTTTATAGTTAAACACAAAGCTATACAATGGGCTATCTATGCTGTACCCACCACCAGTATCAAAACCAGGTTTTTAATGCTATCAGTCTTCAGACTTAACCGCTGTTTGGGTCTGGAGTTGTTATTGGAACACAATTTAAGCTTCATTGTATTATATAGTTCAACACCAGGTGTTTTTTGTTTTTTTCCGAAGTCATAATAAACACTTTGGTTTTTGAATTAGAAACATCTACAGTTCACAAACTTAAGGAATTTGTATTAACTGATTTTGGAGACATTTTTTTAAACTAGAAACATAAAAATGTTTGATTGTTTTAAATTACAAAATAAACTGACATACGTTTTTGAAATGAAGAAACTGCCCGAATAAACAGTATTTCATAGTAAATTTAATGAACATATTTGAAAGCTAAAGAAGTTCTATAATTTATGCCGATTTATAAAAGTCTGCCGGATAGGAAGGGTAAAACACCACTGGAGAATATGGAGTGTTTACTGCTCAGAAAAAACGGGAATCGTTGATGATTTTTTAATATTAACCCCCAGTAAAAATAGATTCATTAAACGCGTGCTTCACTAGCGGAAAGCGGACAGAGAACGCCATCAATATATTGATAAGCAACTTTTTATTGTTTTAAAGTTATATATTTTTTCTCCATTTTTAATGGCTGTTTTATTATCCGCATACACATTTGTTTCCTGAATAAAAAACTGGCAACGTAGGTAAAAAATCAATTAAAACAACTACGACATACAAAATATATATACATGGATAGGGAAGGAATAGAAGAAAAAAAAAGTCACCAAAGCCTTGTTTTAGTTACTATAATACGAGGCTAAATCGAGAAAGGCGGAGATGTACGTTGAACGAAGTGCACGCAATTAAAATAGTGTATAACGAAGTATAGGGATCATAAACTAGTCTTATTGGCAGAATTATGATTTTGAAATAAACATTTCGCGCGAATAATGAGCAAAATATTACTATATATATAATCATCATCTACTTACTTCAAAAACCGATGTTACACAGGTTTCTAATTACAAATATCCGGCTATAATTTCCCAAAACTATCAAACACTTTCGACCTACTTGTATTAATAGCAATGCTTGTTGTCCTCGATGCAAAAAGAAAGAGAGAGAGAGAGAGGGAAAGAAAAAAAAAGACGCACATTGATACAAACAAACAAAAGATGCACTTATTCAAGAAATTCTTGTTTTGTCATAAATGTTATTCACGAGTTTCATATCTTTAGAAAGGTGCTTATTTTATTTTTAAAAAAGTTGTGAAATATTACAGTTTATAAACCTGGCAGCTGATTTCTATCGAAAATGGCTACCGGTGGAATAGCAGTAAGTCTATGGACTTATAAAGCTAAAATCTGGGGTTCGATTCCTCGCGGTAGATAGTCCAATATGGATTTGCTCTAAAATATACAAACTATCTAAAACAAACGTACAGAAATATTAAATAATGCCGTAAGAGTTTTGTGTTATGCTGAATACCGTAAGAGTTAAGTGTTATACTGATTACCGTAAGAGTTTTGTGTTATGCTGATTATTCACCTTTTGTATTATCACACTCATCTGATAACACAGGTCTATCTTAAATATATGTAACAGTTTTAAGGCTTGTTTGTTTGTTGTTAAGCGCTAAATTACACGACCGTCTGCACTCTGCCCATCGCGGGTGTCAGAATTTAATTTCTCCAAATAAAACTACAGAGTCTTAACGACCATTTTTATTTTAAGAGTTTTATACCAATAAGAATGTGGAGTTTGTATTCGTTTCCATCAAAAAGAAACAAATGGCTTTAGCTGGAAATATCAAAGGACACTGTTTATGGAAATATTTCGAATATCTTATTTTATTTATTTGCAAGACATCGTCGAGTTCATTTGTTCTACCTACTACAACCGTCGGTTTAGTTTGGTCGTTTATGATCGTAATAAAAGATCACCAGCTTTAAAATGCACTGTTAACGAACATTGTAAAATAAGTATACTAAATTATAAAATACTTTAACGTATTTTTCATTTATTATTATGTAATTTGCTTAATTTTTCTCACATATACTAAAAATTAAACTGATGTTATTTAGGAGTGTCATAAATTATTATACGTTGTCAAATAAATTGCTTTGTCCAATATAAAAAACAATGAAACACAAAAATAAAAAAGCAGCAAAAGATAATGCCAATTTGTTTATGGCGTTAGCTTATATTTATTGCTGTATATTGTAATAAAATGTAATTTTAAAGACGTTTTTAGGGTTGTAAACTTTAGTCTATATGTTGTTATTAAAATCATTTGGTCAAGCAATTAAAGCGTTCATCTGGTACATTGTAAGCAAATTAAGCAACGCAAATACTAGTTCTCAAGTTATTTACGTCCACGTTAAGCATTATTTTTGGTTTTGGTTTTTAGCATTTAATAGTACGTTTTTGATGCTCTCATTTATATACAAAGCTATATAATGTTGAAATGGTTATGAGTGTATACAAGTAACGGATGAAGCCATACTTTCCTGAGATTGGTATTGTATTCATATAGCGTTCTATTTAATATTCCTCTAGTTATGTGTTTATACATCCGCTCACTCAGTAACTTTTAGCTTCTGTATTCATTCATTCAACAGCTCTCAATCTCCGTATCATTCACTTAGTAGCTCTCAGTTTCTGTATTCATGCACTCAACAGTTCTCATTCTCTGTCTCTTTCATTCAATAGCCCTCAGTTTCTGTATTCATGCACTCAACAGTTCTCATTCTCTGTATTTTCCATTCAATAGCCCTCAGTTTCTGTATTCATTCACTCAATAGCTCTCAGTCTTTGTATCTTTCACTCAATAGCCATCAGTTTCTGTATTCGTTCACTCTGTATCCCCCAGTTTCTGTATTAATTCACTCAATAGCCACAGTTTCTGTATTCATTCCCTAAACAGCTCTCAGTCTTTGTATCTTTCACTCAATAGTCCTCATTTCTGTATTCGTTCACTCAATAGCCCCGGTTTCTGTATTCACTCACTCAACAGATCCCACTATATTTATTCATTCAGCAGCTGTCTTTCTCTTGTATAATTATGTATATTTATCCATTCAAACAATACTAATCTATTAACTGATTCTTTCATAATTTGCTTATTTGGCATTCAAAATAATTTCTATCTATTCAGTAATCCTTTTTCATGTTAAATATTCCTTTCTATTGTATTAGAGTCTTTATTTGGAGGCAACAGTAAGCAATAAGACATATTATGCAGCAAACGGAATCACAATTTTTGGAGCGAATTTGACGTAAAGAAAACATATATGAACAAAATTAAGGATACATTTTTGTGGCAAGAAATATATATGTTACCATTACAATCTCCCTCCAGCTTCGCGACTCTAACACACAAAGTTTTAGTTTAATAACTTATGGTTCTTTGATATCTCCAAATGTGTTTCATTATAAGCTTAATAGAGGGCGTGATTAATTTTCTTAAAAGCTGTAAATGGAGACTCGAATAGAAATGCGAAAATATAAAAACGGCTGTGGGTTTTTTTGGCTACGTGAGACCGTACTGGAAGCCGTGAATTTCATGTTTTTATATCTACTTAAAGTGTTCGAATTTGAAGAAAGGAGACAACAAATGTAGGTAGATGCATGTTTAAACATTTTGAGTCTGTTGCTTTAATAAATGAATCAAGAAAATTATATATGATAGTAAACCGCATTTATGACTGCTTTGTGCAGACATAAATCAATCTATTAGAACTGGAACCACGCTTACATGTAGCGTGTAATTTTCTTTAACGCGCTATTAATTCTGACTTCTCCTCATCTATTCTACGTATGTTAACTCTGAAAACAGTATGTTTTGTTAAGAAAATATTAGAGCCACGCAGCACCTGTTTTTACAACTTTAGTTTCTCAGACACCTGCCTTATTCAGTAATTTTTCCTGTCTTACCTGTATTATACACGCCCTCCCCCAGGTCTTTCAACAGAGTTGGTATTGTACAGAAAGCCGTCATCGTATAATGGTGTATTTGCATGTCGACCAAACAAAGCAACAATTCAAAAGAATTAATATATGTATCTCTGTGCACACATATCTGTACTAAAACATGCACAAGAAATGCAGATTCGTGTGTGTAGTTGTGCTCCCACACTTTCGCTATTATTTTCGTGCAATTTTTTCCCCATTGCACGGTATTTAGTATCAAACGTATTCTCATAAAAGACAGCAGACTCTACTTGGTTGAAGACACTATATTGTTTGAAAACTTTGAAAAGATCGAGTCTTTAGCTTCAAGTACACGGAATTTAAAAAGAAGCAAGAAAAATTTTATTGATATGAAAAAAATGAATAATTTCCGTATGGAATTAAGAGTTCGATTTATGAGTTGCCATATGTGTAAAACTATAACTTTGCGCTCACTGTTCACTTATCTCTCTCTCTTTTTTTAAGAAACAGATACACTCTAAAGGTCCCACTGTTACGTAATATCAAAAGGTATAATTTAGTAACATGTTTCTGTCCCGTTCTAATGTATACTTCGTTCCTATCGTCCGGATTTTCGTAATTAACCAATACGATTTTTTTTTGTTATTGGATTATTGAAAACATCCCAAAAGTAGTTATAAACATTTATTCTGAAATTATAACAAAATTCGAAACGCTCTCGATTCCTGTAACTTTTCCCATTTACCTTTACTGATGTGAGAGGGCGCTAGTTGTACGTGATAAATTAACTTTCGACTTTAGTATTGTTTGTTTGTGGTGAGGCGTAAAGCTACACAATGGGCTATCTGTGCTCTGCCAACCTCGGGTATCGGAACCCGGTTTCTAGCGTTGGAAGTCCGCAGACATACCGCTGTACCACTTGGGGGGGCCGACTTTAGTAACTATTCACATTATCATCAAGTTGTTTACAGGAGGTTACTTGTAAAGATGTGTGACGAAAACATTTTGAAATTTTAAAGTAGGTTCCAGAAAAAGTACAAAATGATCAAAATAACTCTTGACTAAAAGCAATATCTCGAGCTAAGATTCCGAAGAAGCATGATAAAAGACCATTCAGGAAGTACAGAAAATCAAAATATCTTTTTCTTTCATAATTTCGCGTAAAGTTACGCAAGGACTATTTATGCGTGACTATCCCTTATTTTGAACTGAAAGCTTCTATTCAACAACAGTACCCCTCAACAACCATTGGGCTACTCTTGTCTAATTGACTAGTGGGACTTAATCATCACTTTTATAGAACAGTAACATTCACAAAATGGATAACGGTTCGCATACTATGAATCTTTACGTTCACAGTCTGGGCATGCTAACATTAGCCCACGCCCAGTCCTGGAAAACAAAGTTAAGCTACAGCTACAGAGTGAGCAGTGCTTGTGGAATCATCTCTAGTTATATTGACAAAGTAATTAATGTTTATCCAATATATATCATAAAGTAATACAACTTTTGTTACAGGTGTTCAACAGTCATTGCATTCGGCACATTTTATATAGACCCACGATCACATGTATTTTAGTCGCTTTAGTGTCGCAAGTATTACTACATGTATGGTAATGAATCCAAAAATGTTAAAAGGTTATAGAAGGATGTAGTAATACTGTCATAACTCCATATATAAGTGGCGAACTTTTAGCCAAATCATACCTATTGCCACAGCTGTTTCAAATGGGGGACTGCCGCTATTCTTATGCTTATGAACAGATCTAAACACTCTCACATTACATTTAAAAAAAGAGCTTCATAATTATTTAAGATTAATAAGTAGTCAAAGGGCGGTAAAACTGTTGCTTTTCTTTTTCTCCTTGCTGTAGAGACAAAATATGTAGGCCTGGTGGCTTGGACGCTCGGCTCGCCATCTGTGGATCGCGAGTTCTAATCCCCATTACATCAAACAAGCTCGCTCTTTCAGCCGTGGGAGGGCTATAATGGGTCGATAAGTTTCACTATTTGTTGGTAAAATAGTAGCCCAAGAGTTGGCGGTAGGTGGTGTTGGCTAACTGCCTTCCCTCTAGTCTCTCACTAGATAGCCCTCGTGCAGCTTTTCGCGAAATTCAGATCAAGCCAAATTATGTTGTACAAAAAGGGCCGGCACGAAATGAAATCACACTGGTTGATATTAATCTGGAGTAGGGTTTGACAACTGTAGAACATATGTTAATATTTTTGAACATTTTAATGGTGAATTGCTCTCCGCAGCTACCAGGTTAAAACTGAAAGTTAAGTGTCTAGGGAAGATGGGAAATAAGAGATTAGAGGATGGCGTTCGGGTCTACGATACTACATCAATGATGATAGCTTTAAATTAGTTTTAAAATTATAATCAAAACAAAAGTAAGAATATCTGATCAAAACGTTTTAAGTGTAGAAAAATACCCAAGTTAGAATGAAGGAGTTAATGATATAAAGAAGAGATATCACAAAAAAGAGTCAAATTATATAAAGAGGCAAACTCTGAAAAGATGTAACGTAAAAGTGGGAA
The DNA here is from genome assembly GCF_000517525.1 of Limulus polyphemus. NCBI lineage: Eukaryota > Metazoa > Arthropoda > Merostomata > Xiphosura > Limulidae > Limulus > Limulus polyphemus. Next base: position 113,555 of record NW_013666974.1, read on the forward strand.
AGTTAAACAAAAAATAGGGAAACCTGGTCCCCTTTTTATAGTGATGTTGCTTCTTTTTCCGGGTGCAGTGAAAAAGGGGCAAAGCATTTCCTAGATTTTCTTGTTTAACTTGCTCAGGGTTTCCCCTTTTTTTTATATATCACGTCCTTATATTGCTAAGCCCCTATTTTCTAACCTGGTTGCTTTTCACACACGTAACAATGAATACATTACTGAGCATAAGAATTTGGTGGTTAGTCACGTTAAATGTTAGGCATCGTTTCAAAGTTGATGAGAATATTCGAAGGCCCGACTTTAAATTACTACGCACGTCTACCAACATCTTTTAGAAGTACCAATAAAACTATAATTTCAAATAGCTTTTGTCTTATTTCACTGCTTTTTATTCTACTACACTCTTGGTAAATGGAAACATGTTTCGTAAATGAATAACACGATAAAAAAACCAAAACCAACAAGTCATCCTTGCGAACCGTTATGCTTCTGTATATTTACAAGTTTTCTGCAAACATTTTCTGATTTTGACCTGCAAATTCTAAGGATGATTTTATAAGTTTTCGTATGATTGTGAAGAAAATCAGAACATAGTCAACAAAAATCATTGAAAGAAAAATGATTTAACAATATCGAAACATGTTAAAATGTTTAGAACGTTGAGCTTAAAAAACTGGTTTTCCTCTCGCTTTTTGCTGCGGAATTTAAGATGCAAAATGACAGTTTATAGAGAATAAACATGAATGATGGATTTTCTTAAAGGTTACAGTGTAGAATGAACACGACCAGTTGTTCTGTCGTAGATGAGCATATATGCAATTCACTGTACAGTGAGAAATACTGAAAGGGAATAAGATAAGGTTTGACTCGCAGGTTAGATAGGTTGTTTTAGTTGGGCCTAATACATCGTTCTCCTTGAGAGGAGCAGCGTGGTTTTAATCAGGCTTATTAAAGTGTCGTTTATCAGGCCTGAATGGCAGCTGCAACCGAATTACGAATCTGTGACAGAGAGATGACACAAAACTGTGTAGATTAGAAACTAAAGTTTCAAAGCAGCTACTTTATACGGATCACTCAATCTTTCCATTTTACTGACGCTATTCACTTAATCAGTGGCTTAGATTAATAGACAAAAAAAGAGGGGCGTCAACTATCATTTAACCATTTCTCTACCATGTGACAGTGTAATTGATTGCAAAGATCTAAAGGAACCTCGAATTTTCAGTTAGAATAGCCGAAATTGAAGTGAATGGGAAGTAATAAGATTCACATTTATATATTAGTAGGTAAGAAATCCTAGAGGTTTGACTTTCCATGACGTTTTCAAATGTTGGGTTTCTTTGAAAAAAGTGTATTAAATTAGTTACTTTTACTGCAATAACAGTTGATTAGTAAAAGTCTACAGTTATCTACGAAACAAATACGTGCAGCAACCTTATCTTTTTGAATTATAAAAGTTAGTCTTCGAAGATAAGTCTTTTTAATAGCATAATCCAACTTAGCACGCTTTTCTACTCAGAGCTGATGTCATAGCTCTTCTTCAGTTACAATTTAAAGAAGTTGCTTTGAAAAACAATAACTTTGAATTATCTATTCTCTTGTAAGTTGTTTTCGCGCAAAGCTACACAAAGATCTGTCTTTCCGCATCCATCCTTAATTTGAATTGATGGACTAAAGGGAAAACAGCTAGTCAACAGCAACCACCGCCAACTCATGGGCTATTGTTACATGGCCAAATAGTGAGAGTTGACCATCACTCTTATATGGTGCACCAAAGTCCCCAAATTACGGAAAACATTTTAAAAATGTAAGTAGGCATACTTGGAATACAGTGTACAAAGTGTTCATTTATTTATTTCAATTCATTTATGAAACTTCATTTATTTTATTAGTTGATGGTGGGGTAGGCTTCTATTTGCTTAAAAGTAGTAAATGCGTTAATAAAACATTGTTTTAAGTGATATATATGTGTATTGTGGCTGGAGGAACTCAGTTTAACGTTTAATTTTAATCACCAAAAATGCCGATTTTTATGTTTTTATCAAAAAATTATTTTCTATAATTGCAAACTGGGATCTGTGTTCATTATTGTAACAAAGTAATACACCTTGAATATGGTTTGCTTCATTATTCAAATTATTAAACTTAATAAATTAATCTCCTTACATGTACACCTCTATACTGTTTGACTGTAAAGGTACGTACAACACTATAAGCAACAAGCCAACAAGAAATTATTGGTGAATTACTTTACGGAATTAGTAAACTTCATAGAAGTTCACTCATTTCCTCAACCCTGCTGACTACTCCATCCATAGAAGTTCACTCATTTCCCCAACCCTGTCAACTACTCAATTCATAGAATTTCACTCATTTCCTCAACCCTGACAACTACTCCATCCATAGAAGTTCACTCATTTCCTCAACCCTGCTGACTACTCCATCCATAGAAGTTCACTCATTTCCCCAACCCTGTCAACTACTCAATTCATAGAATTTCACTCATTTCTTCAACCCTGCCAACTACTCCATCCATAGAAGTTCACTCATTTCCTCAACCCTGTCAACTACTCCATCCATAGACGTTCACTCATTTCCTCAACCCTGTCAACTACTCAAATCATAGAAGTTCACTCATTTCCTCAACCCTGCCGACTACTCTATCCAAATCGGGGTTCATAAGAACGTCTTTTTTGTTGCTATTAACACGTGTGTGAGTGCTCGTGGGTTACAAAGCACCTCAGTCGGTATAAAAGAGCTTTCTTCACAGACAACTTGTATGAAAGACAGAGTCAGTAGAAACATGTAGGCCAGGCCAATCACGTTATAGACATCAGTCAAAATATTATATCGTCACAGAAGCTGATAGCAAAAAGTGGTGCAGTTATTACAGGTAGAGCATGGCTTATTCACCATTTCTATGTCTTCATTGCACTCGTTACTCTTGTAACGTTTCTTTCATCAACCTTCATCGCATATTCTTCTGGTACGAACCTCTTCAGCTTGTCCAAATTCAAAGCTAGATTGATTAATTCACAGCATAAATTTCCACTGTACTTCTTTCACCGAACTTGGACGACTGTTTGATTAATTTTTCCCAGTTTCGGTGTATGAAACCCGTGATCTCTTATGTAAAAGTTCCTAGCGTCTAGACAAGCAAAGTCGGCATACAATGTTCCAATGGAGAGAGAGAAAAAGGCGACGCATGCTGTCGTTTATTGTATCGTTATGGACTTGAATTCTATAGGCTGTGAGTATCAGATATTTGTTCATCACGAGCGGACTCATCTGTTATGCGTTACTGTTTTCAGGCCGAGTGCCTGTACTTGAAGTTCGTAATTGTCAAGCTGTTACAGCTTATCTTTTGCCAATCTACAAAATTATCTTCAGCTTTCTTAACAACGACATTTATCTATATATCGTTTGGAGCTCCTCCACTGTTCCCGCCACCAAATGACGAGCTTTTAAGAGATCCATTCTGCTAGCTTGGAGGTATTTTGACAATGGTGTAGTCAATTCAAATATGTGCAGGGAAATTGGAACTGTAACAACTATCTCATAGTTAAGTAGCAATTCTTTATAAGTTTTACCTTTATGCACACCTCAAGTTTAGATCTCTGGTTGTCTTGAATCCTTGTTAAAGTGACAATAATATCAACGTATAAGCTAGAACCAGGTTTTGAAGATGATCCGTTAATATCAACGTATAAGCTAGAACCAGGTTTTGAAGATGATCCGTTAATATCAACGTATAAGCTAGAACCAGGTTTTGAAGATGATCCGTTATAATCAACGTATAAGCTAGAACCAGGTTTTGAAGATGATCCGTTAATATCAACGTATAAACTAGAACCAGGTTTTGAAAATGATCCGTATACTTTTCTCAATGTTTTGCCTCTAAACCAGTGCCAGCAAGTTTCGTCTATCATAGAGAGTCTTCGATGGCGAATATCTTGACTAACATTTTCTAATCTACTCTTCTGTTGCCACGACTCCAGAATAAATATTGCGATGTAATTCATCAAACTGAAAAGTTGTGCACTTGCAAGCACAACCTTCGTATTAACTGTCAGTACTAAACTCACTACGTGTGTATAGCACCAGGCATGAATGTGGTCCAGGCCGTCTATTGATAGCCACGCAGTGAAGCCTTTATAGTGTCCTTGCATGTTTACTGTTCCATCAGTTGAATTGTCAGAGCATTTTCGTATGTCAAAAATCCACATTAACAACTGAAAGAAGTTTCCAGTTGAAGAATCGAAATCTACTAGCGTAAGGGGCTTTTTGTAAATGTATCTGGCAGAGCACTAATCTCTGGAAATTTGTGAGTGTTGTCAATTTGCATTGAGAACATCCCAGTTTCCCTCACCGCATGTGTAACAGTCTCCTTAATAAGCTCTCTATTTGTTTCGTTAACACTATTAACTGTTCTTTTAAAAAGCAAAGTTATGTGTGATCCTTTGCTCTTTCCGAGGAAAGCAACTTGAGTGTTTTTGCAGACAAACGTTGTACTTGCTAGGAAGTAAAACAAACTAAAAAAAATTGCGGTGATTTACAGAAAATCCTTTAAAGTGTACGCAGCTTTGATTTGTTTCCCCTGTAGCTGAGTCCACACTTTCCTATCACTTTTACAATGTCTGTCACTCCCTCCAGTACTTCATATACTTGTAGTATATTGTCAGTATCTGCACTGTTGGCCTTCAAAAATTAAGCTTTTGCACAGTCTTTGTGCATAATATGTTTTCGCGTTCTTCGATTCTCTGACGAAAAAGTCTGTCTCTACTTTTTCTTTTCTACAATAAACGGATTTATCACAGAACTCTTAGCAAATTACAGGCAGCCTGAGAAACTTTCGGCATTTTATTACACGCAGTTAAGTCGGCCACTTGCGGTTAGTTTCATCCTTGCGAAGAAATACCTCTTTATAATAGGATCTGTTAAGTTTAGTTTTGGGAGATAGTTCAAGAAAATGAGTTGATATGTGCTAGGAGACAAATTGGTTGAATGTAGAATTTTGTTTGTGTAATTTCAGGCAAAGATCTTCGAGAGCTATTTAAGATAGCCGTCCCTAATTTTGAAGATATAGATTGGAGGAAAGGCAGACAGCAAACAATACTCACTGCCAACTTGTAGGCTAAACTCTTCGAATATTGAGATTTGACCGCTACTCTTATAATGCATCTACTGCACTACGCGATTTTTATTTTTTTTCGGTAATGGAGCGAGAACCACGGTACCTTGGCTCCACAGTCCGGCACACAAACCATTGTCTGTATTTGTCAATTTGTGATAGTGTATTAATTAGTTAAGGTTTTGTTGTCGTGTTCTACCTGAAATATTTTTGTCATGTGGTAACCTGATCTAACATCCTGCACCGTGATCAGGAAGGAACCACCATTAGCATGCGTATGCACTGTAGTATTTTTCTGATTAAAGTTGATGAGATCGAAGGCTGTTCAGTTCGCTCTGTATTTATTTAATTATCTTATTTCACGCGAGCTTTTAATATAGTAAGTTATATGAAGTTTTGTTATTTAATGAATTGAATCTACATAAACACTACACACAAGACCCCACCCCGTGGCTTAGTGGTAAGTTTCACAGTTAACAACGCTAAAATTTGGGTTTCGATACCCGCGATAGGCAGAGCGTAGATAGTCCATTGTGTAGCTTTGTGCTTAACCATAGGAAAGTATGACGTATTTGATTATGACTTTATTTGTTCTTTTGTTGATAGGTTCGGCTCCTCTGGCATTTACCAGAGCTGCAAGATGACCAGTCCGGGCCTAGTAAAACGATATATTTTTTGCTTTTCTACACTAACACTATGTAAGCAAATCATACACCTAAGAGAGCGTTCTATTGGTCCCATATAAACCTATTACCCTTGTTTTTTGTTACAGCTATGTAAACCCATACCCTTCTCTTACTGCTGCGTGTTACACACACAGGTAGCTGCTATATAAACATATCCCCCCTTCTCTCGCTATGTATTAAACATAGGTATCTGATATGTAAGTACATTAATTACAGGTCAACTACACATTCTAGGAGATATCTTGCTATAGTGTTTTAAACAGAGTATGTGATCTCTTCCTCACAGTCCAATCAATCATGTGGAATAGAATGACAAGCAGTCTACACAGATGTTTACGAATTAAACATTCTAAGAGCAATAAATCATTACGTTTATTCATACACAGCGTGCATGTTAGGTTATGGAAGAAATGTTGCCCGTAAGTTGTAATCAACACTTTTACAGGAGATGTAAGAGCAGAGAAGATCGATGACGTAAGCAAGTAAAGCTGTGAAATGTTTATAAGGGTCAGTCACGAAGTTTTTAAAAACACAATTGTTTATAAGTTGGCGAAATTAAAATGCACTAAAGCGTCCAATTTGAGAGAACAGTGCCAAAATTATTTCTTTAAAACGAAGATTTGAATAAATATTCAAGTTAAACATGCAAGACTTGAAATAGGCGGGAAATTTGCCTTCTAATGCGTTCATTCAAGCCACTCAAAGTTAGCTAAAAACTACATGATAAACGGAAAACTGGGCGCAACTGTAAATCACGTGTATAATCTTGATATTCAAGACGCTTGTTACATTTTCAGTTTCATTAATCAAAATTAATGTTTTAAGTTGTTTTTCTACTTGAAAAAAAAATACTGCTTTTTATTTAGTATTCCGTGTCTTCAAGATGAGGAACAAATTAGTACTTTTTTTTTTCGACTGTAAGCCGACACTCAGATTTAAAGTAATTTGTAGCACGCTATTCGAATAAATATTCGGTTTAAAGTTCCTTTTCCATTTCTCCCATTTTATACATAAACTATCGAGGTCACATGCACGCAATGCGAGCTATCTGATTAGATAGTATAGTGAGAAATTCCACACCAAATGTTCCATTTTCACTCGTTTCTTGCAACTGTAAACGTATGATTTCGGGAACATCATCTTTTAATTATAAGGACCATCTTTTTAAGTTACGAAACAATAGTATAAACCTTTTTTTTTATAAAATAAACTTTATGATGGTTGTCTGTCAGCGTCTCATACGCTGATTCTTTAATAAAACGTGTACTTATATTATTAACACACTAATAACATATGTTTTGGTTCGATCTGAAAACAAGTGAATCCAAATAAGAACAAACCACTTATTCAGGTTTCGGAACAGTTAAGCTGTGAACAAACAAGAAATAGAAAAAAACTCATTGTTGCTATGCGTCAGGTTTACAAGAGTAACGTTGTGATTCAAAATCGGGCTTAATAACAGCCAAGGTAAGTCTGTAACCAGACTTTCCAGAAGCTAAGGTATGGTTAAACACAGACAGCCTTTTTAGAAGTTAAGGTGTGGTTAAACCCAGCTTTTTCAAAGTTACGGTAATGTTAAATCCAGTCTTTTCAGAAGTTAAGGCATGGTTAAACCCAGCCTTTCCAGAAGTTAAGACATTGGTAAAAAACCAGCCTTTCAAGACGTTATGGTATGGTTAGACCCAGTCTTTCCAGAAGTTAAGACACTGGTATAAACTCAGCTTTCCAGAGGTTACTGTATGGTTAAACCCAGTCTCTTCAGAAGTTAAGACATTCGTAAAAACTCAGCCTTTCCAGAAGTTACGGTATGGTTAAACCCAGTCTTTTCAGAAGTTACGGTATGGTTAAACCCAGTCTTTTCAGAAGTTAAGACACTGGTACAAACTCAGCTTTCCAGAGGTCACTGTATGGTTAAACCCAGTCTCTCCAGAAGTTAAGACATTGGTAAAAACCCAGCACTTCCAGAATTTAAGGTATGGTAAACCCAGCCTTTCTAGAAGTTAAGACATTGGTCAAAACCCAGCTTTTCCAATAGTTAAGACATTGATCAAGATACAACCTTTCTAGATGTTACGGTATGGTTAAATCTAATCTCTCCAGAAGTTAATTTATGGCTGAAACTCAGCCTTTCCAGAAGTTAAGGTATGGTTGAACCCAGCCTTTTCAGAAGTTAAGACATTGGTAAAAACCCAACATTTCCAGAAGTTATCGTATGGTTAAATCTAGTCTCTCAGAAGTTAATGTATGGTTGAAACCCAGCCTTTCCAGAAGTTAAGGTATGGTTAAAACCAGGATTTCTAGAAGTTAAGACATTGTAAAAACCCAGCCTTTCCAGAAATAAGACATTGGTAAAAGGCCAACCTTTCTAGAAGTTACGGCATGGTTAATTCCAGTCTCTCTAGAAGTTAATGTATAGCTGAAACTCAGCCTTTCCAAAAGTTACAGTATGGTTAAACCCAGTCTCTCCGGAACTTAATGTAAGACTGAAACCCAGCCTTGTCAAAAGTTAAGACATTGATAAAAACCTAGCCTTTCCAGAAGTTACAGTATGGTTAAGCTCAGACTTGCCATGAATTAAGTTGTAGTTAAACACAGACTTATCAACAGCTACTTTGGGACTAAAACTTGGGCTTACCAAGAGTGAAAACTGTAGTTAAAAATCCAAACTTATCAGCAGTTAAGTGGTGATTTAAAACTAACACTTATCAATAATTATTTTGTAGCTGTGTCCCAGATATTCCAATAATTGTTTTGATTAAAACGCACACTTACCAGAGGTTAACTGTAATTAAAAACCTTGCTTACTAAGTTGTGTTTAAAACCCACAGTTAACAAAAATTAAGTTGTGGTTAAATTCATTACTTAACAAGAGTTAAGTTAGGACTAAAATGTAGAAGCTAAATTATGGTTCAATCTTTCATACGAGTTTTTACTGACAACTGTCTCTTGGAGATTTAATGTTTGTAAATCAAGTCTAGTTTTTGTCATTTTTTTGTATTTATGTTCCACTTTACTGGATCTTACTTCGTAAAACTCCCTTTCTTCAAATGAAGTTTTTAATTTTATTTTTTAATCTTGTCTGTTTCCAAAGAGGGTCGACGTTTCTGCTTCTTTATATAAACATCTTTGTTGCATTTGTATGAAAATTAAACCAATCATATCTTATATTTGTATTGCTGCTCAGGTGCTCAAGTTTGTATATAGAAATATCATTCGGAAAATATACGTTAATCAACTCAATCCTGAACAAGTAAGACACTCACTAACATTAAGGTTCGAAGTAACTTCGCTCGACAGCATGTGTGGGTGGGAGATCCACCCCTTGACACGTCCTGGCACGTCTTTCCGATATTGAGTACGGCCTGGTTCCGTTATCATCGGGCTGCCATTATCGTGAATCGTCCACAGCCACTCCTTCTCGTGTAGAAAGGTACTCTTACAACGGTAAGCTCATTTCGTTAAAATGCTGCGTGTACAATAACATCCAAGAAAATCGCAAAACTATAAAATATGCTAGAGGATAATTCTGTCTTTTTTTGTTGTTGCAAACACGCAGCTTTGTATTTCTAATTTGTTTGTATACAGCAAATGATATATATATATATATACAATCCAAAAGATTGTAAGTCATCATTGTTTCCACCGTAACGAACCAGATAATCATCTTATGTAGCTGACAGACTTCTCTCTCCACTCCATATACTAAGACATTAAGTGCATATTTTGTTTACGATTACTTTGTTACTTTGTATGTATCACAGAAAACATCAGGTTGGAAAAAAGACATAGTATAAAACTTTAGTAAAATAAAACTAGGACTACTTAAAAACTACATAGAAGATGACAAAACTTAACTTGTGTTTGAGGATATCTCAAAAGCAAAAGATGAAACACTATTCTTGTAATGAAACTTTGTTATTTTTTTAACGAAAAACTGTACCAATAGGAAAGAAATTTGAAGAACGTACGGGATGAGGAAATACAAAAAAAGAAAAAAAATAGTGGAACGTATGACAAAATATCGAGCAAAATGATCAAAAATGGATGATGGGAAGATGTTGGAATTTTAAAATTATTTTAGAAAAATTTCGTGAGAGAGTTTGAAAGAGGAAACAAAGGATTAATAACTGAGAAGGTAAGGTATGGAAGAAGAAAAACAAATAGTGTGAACTACCGTTACAAGCTGTTTGATTAATAGTTACTGTAGTTAGAAGAGGTCTTCCCAGACAAATAGAACACCCACTCTCTTCGTGCACCTGGCTTCCTTTCAAAAGTGTGTATTTCAGGTGCACGCTGTTTCATTCTCGATGTGCTTCCCTGTTGTTGTTTTTTTTATTTCAGCCACGGCAACGATTGTATTTGAGACAGACTAACAAAGAGAAATACTATGCGTGTATGTGAAAACAGCAGGGGGTTAGGAAAAGGTGTTAAATTTCCCACACCGACATTAAGAAGGACACAATGGCCACTGGTTCCACAACGCTCAGTGCAAGTGAACTTGTGGCTCGCGCTTGTCATAGTTTATAAATTGACATATACAGTTGCCACATACACTGCTCTATTCGTGTACCAGCAATTAGATCAAAGTCTCGTTTCAATGCAAATGTATGGACGTACTCGATTGGTATGATTATTATTATTATTTTATTAATAAAAGTGGATATTCACAACAACACTGCTCATCATAAACTAGAGGCAAAAAAATGTCTGTAAAATAATATACTTATGAGAACTTTTGACCAGTCTTAAGACTTTAAACAAATATCAGACTTTTCTAAATTCTCTTCGATGTCCTTAGACTAATTTAAATTTTTTACAAATTCATTTTAACACTATTTGATATTCCAATGTACCAATTTGGTATTTTTGGAGGTCTATATCAGTCATTTTATAGTACAAAATCATAATCATACTATTCAGAACATTAACAACAATATTTTCGAATTGTATTTCCGATAGATTAAAAAATAATTATATTTGATTAATTTCAAATAGCCCCCCACTGGCACAGCGGTATGTCTGTGGAATTACAACGCCAGAAACTGGGTTTCGTTACCCGTGGTGGGCAGAACACAGATAGCGAATTGTATAGCTTTCTGCTTAACTACAAATAAACAACACACGTAGCTTTATATCATTGGAGAATTGATTATTAATTGGCTTTAGAGAACGAGTATTACACTCTGATACAACATAAGATATTTACACATAGCTATATGAAATGTTTTGTGAGTAAACATATATAAAAAAAGCCTTAGGATGTCAGAGAAGTTTAGTGAAATCTGAAGGATCTGTCTTCCCCCATGCTTCAAAAATATGTATACTCAAAACTTATAAGTCTTAAGACGTTTATTTCGTCCTCAAGCTTTTAGATGGCCTATCTGTTCTCTTGTTTTCAAATGACTGATCTGCTCTTCAGCTTTAATAAAGTTGATCTACACTCAAGTATTAAAACGTTTGATTCTTCCTATTGTTTTACAATGGCTAATCTTTCCTCTAGTTTTGAAATAACTGCTCTACCCTTAGGCTAAAGATTGTTGATCTACTCTCAAGTATTAAGATGTTTGATTCACCCGCAATCTTTAAGATGGCTGATCCATGTTTTTATACTAAAGCCTTAATATGGCTATCTATAAATAAACGTAGCTATTATTTCATTCGGCCTTAAGATAGTTAATATACTCTATAGATTTAAGACGTCTAAACTGTTTTCGAGCTTTACGATGGCTTGATGTATCCCCACGTCTCCATTTTCTTTATAGTTTATGATGTGCGATCCATTCTTGTACTTTTAAAACGAACAACACTTAATATGGCTGGTGTATTCTCAAGTTTAGACATGCTTTTTGTTCTTTTTGATTTAAAAGAGACATTCTTTTCTCAGGCTTGTTGTAGAAGTTTGATTTATTCTTGTGCTTTAAGATGGCTTACTTTTTTTTCTCAGGGCATGAACAAACTTGATCTGTTTGCACGCTTTGGGACGTTTAAGCTATCCTCAAGCTTTAAAATAGAAGACCCTTTCTCGGATTTAAACAAGCTTGATTTGTTCTTATGTTTTAACACGGCCAGGCTAACCTGAACGTTTAAAATAGATGACATTTACTGAGGATTGAACAAGTGTTATATATTTACCTTCCAAAATCAGTTGATATACCACCAGTTGTAAGAAAGATAATATGTTATGAAGCTCTATCTTCAACATGTGAAAATCTGGGTGCGTCTTAAAAAACCTAAACTGCCTTCAGGGTTTGGTATTATGATTTTTTCTAACTCTACCCTTAAACTCTGAAGTCTAATATTTTCTTTCACAATCTTTAGAAAGACCAAACCATTCTTATACTTGTAGAAGATTGATATAATGATGACAGGTTAGTAGTGTATTGGAAAACTGAATTTTTAGGTATCTGCAGTTGTAAAGAGGGTATTGTTAGCGATGATCTGTCATTGTACTTTTTCAGTTAATGGTATGTTAACAATTTATTTCCTTCAAAAACTAAAAGCAAACCTGCATTGTTTACTCTAGGCCGATTTTTATCGAATAAACTTACAACTATTTATAAGGATTAAGAATATATAAATGGACTATTAGCCTATTGCACTTTTGTGTTTGAGCTGCTAAATATGTATAGAGCTGCTATATCAAACAAATATAGCAAAGGCCTTCTTCAAGTACTTTTTGAAATATACACAAAAAACGGACTCTAGAAAAAGTAGTTGTGCGAAGAAGATTAGAACGTCGAATTTATGTGAAATTAATTCATCTATTCTAGAACTCTTATTGGGCGGTTTAGAGGGGTTAGATAAGGCACTTTATCTCTACGCAGGCTTGAGATTTGGTGATAAAAATCTTAATAACCGAGATAATATTCTAAATATTTTGAAGAAGTGAAAAACTGACATCGACTACGATTCGAACCTGCTGACCAACCCGATTCTTCAGACAAGTGAAAGTAGTATTTAAGACGTGATTAGGTTAACTGAACAAAGCATCTCCTTATTAGCAGAATCATGAATTCGAATCTTGCCTGATATTAATTTTTACTTCTTTAAGAAAAAAAATCTAACTTCACAGAAGAACGTGTCATTTCTATATATTGCAGTATTTATTGGCCTTCGAGTTCATTCAACAGAAACAATCCCATTTTGTTTAAAAACATCTTGTAAATACGAAATAAAATAACTGAGGCCTCAGTTATGTGCATTATATTTAAAAGATAAAAACAGTCTAATCATGTTCTTTAAGGATCTCAGGCTTTCTACATTCTTTAACTACAAACTAAGATTTATTAGTACAAGTTTAACATAAGTTTGTATATCATACCTGGCTGTCTAATGTTTAACTGATTAGTTATTTCCAAATGTACTGGTAAAGTGTTCATGTGACTACTACCTTCTAAACTAAAGGCATTTCCTTAGTAGAGAGATAGACACCTATGTATAAAACACAGAATCATAGCCACATATTCATACGTATATATGAACGAACTCATATAAATCATTCACTGTTTCTTGGCCCGGTATGGCCAGGTGGTCAGGGCACTCGACTCGCAATTTGATGGTCGCGGGTTCGAATCCCCGTCCCATTAACCACGGCGAGTACCGTGGGGGCGTTATTATGTCACGGTCACTCCCACTATTCGTTGGTAAAAGAGTAGCCCAAGAGTTGGCGGCGGGTGATGATGACTAGCTGCCTTCCCTCTAGTCTTACTTTGCTAAATTAGGGACGGCTAGCGCAGATAGCCCTCTTGTAGCTTTGCGCGAAATTCAAAACAAACAAACACTGTTTCTTACGAAAATAAAACCAAATTGTGGGCGGTAAAATCATTCTTCTTCAATTCCTTTTCACCTTATCTGTGTGTTTCCTTTCCCTATTCTTTTCAGAGCTAGTATATTAAAGTGTCGTGATTGTTTCGTTACTTGCTTTCATCTCTAAATCGACACGTGAAATATTTCTCAACTTTTTCAACGTGTTTTTTTTTTAGAAATGTTAATACATATTTTAGTGTCATTACATTGAGTACAACGAATCTCAGTCAATTAGCGACAACAGATTTTCAAACGGTTAAATAACGTCGTTTGATGTAAGTGACCAATCCATAGATCAAGTAGAACAGCAGGGCCTGAGATTTGCTGATCAGAAATAATGGAATTCCATACAGTTAATTAACTTTATTTTCCAAACGCCAATTTGGCCTCATCAGCACGGACAAGTGGTTACTTCCACGAACGCATTAATATTTCATTGTTAAATAAAATAGTAACATACCTATATTTCATTCAAAATTAGTTACTTAGTAAATAAATGAATCGATGTATTTATACAAATGTGATTTAACATCTGATGCGTGGAAGTCTTTCAGATCAGATTATTTCGATATAAAACAAAAGCTTTCATATCTAAAAAATAAATATTATAGTGAATGTCAAAGGCAGAAACAATTTAGTTGGGTGTGGTGATGGGACGTTTTTATTCACCATTTGACAAACGGCGTTAATTTACACGGTTTCATCGCCGAAATCTTGCGAAAAAACGGATTATGGAAAAAAGCGCATGCGTCTAATTTGCCTTTATAACAATTTTTAGGCCATAAATTGTTGATAATCGCAACAGGAGGACAGGCCTTGTTCCTTGGTTTGTCTAGTTCGGGGTTGTTGACAAGGGGTAAATTTTCCTGAAACGAGTCTAATTCAGTGGCATGTACCAATTCTAAGAATAGGCTAAGCCTCGGGTTTATTTTGTTTATTTGTAGGTAATGCAAAGCTACACAATGAGCTATCTGTGCTGTGATCACCACTGGTATCAACACTCGATTTTTAGGGTTATAAGTTCATAGACTTACCTCTGAGTCATTGGAGAGCCGGATCTCATGATTTTTTTTTTCGAAGTATACAATTCTGGTAAAAAAAAGAATAAAAATTATGGTCTTTCCGACAGAAATATCATTGAATTGCCTAATATGGGCTTGTTCGTAAAGATTTGTTTTATTCTGATTTCTCAACGACACATGAAACAGTACTAAAAATTCATGGCAGCGGCGATTTTCTTACAGGCGGCCCAATCTTTTCAATTAAAAAATCATTTGGTTAAGCGGTGTCGAAGTTGCTCATTGTCACGCGAGAAGACCGTGCAAGAGGGCGCTGCAGCCCTGTAATTGGTAACCCCATTTTGCTACTGAAGAGCTGTTGGTTTCAGACATTCATCATCCTGGCACTTTTCGTTCAAAAATTGCAGATGATTAAATGGAAATCTCCACAGAAAATTGTTAGGTGCTCTTTTACCAGCCTTCAACGCGCGACGCACGGCCTCGCGAGCTCTTTAATGACCCCTAGTCTCCCGTTTTTTGTTGTTTGTTTGATGATGAAACAAGAAAAAGAAAAAAAAGGCGTGATTTGCATGTAACTCGAAGAACCGCTATTTGGAAAACTGAGTGAAAGGGAATGGCTGCTGATAGTATGCTATATACTAACGAAAACGCTTCGTGGACAATCTTGGAGAAAGCAACCGGAATTCTGAACAACTCGAGCAAGGTGCGGGGATAAGACGTTAGATTTTGAATAGAGGCGGAGAATCACATGCTTTACTCTAGCTTGTTATTTATATAACAGAACTGCTGCTCATTATAAACAGCGATTCTTGTTAAACTTTGTAATAAAACTATTAAATACGCCCTTCCTACGATAAAACGTATAACATTACTTTTATAACTAATACGCATGGCTTTTTACACTTGGTAAGAATAGAAATAAACGCTTATGTCTCATCGTGATCAAATATTTAGTCTTACTTTCATTTTGAAAGTCATTCAGTCGTTATAGTTCGATTCGTACATCCTAATTTTCCATTTAAAAATAATAATTCTCAGGTACTTAAGTACCAGCTTACATTACAGAAGACGTGAGAAACAATAAAGTTACTGTTTTTCATTTTGTTGTGATCAAGGACTTGTAGTATTTTGATGCAATACTACAAATATTAAGGTTAGGTGGTTTTGTTTGGTTATAGTTTAGCACAAAGCTACACAAATAGCTAGCTGTTCTCTGCTCACCACGGGTATCGAAACCCGGTTTCTAGCGTTGTAAGTCCGCAGACATACCGCTGTGCCACTGGGGGGGGGGCAGGTTAAGTGGCCAAATTCCCAAGCCTCCTCACATTAATCTTATAAAGCCAAGATATATGACTAGTCTAATCATGCAGCAAACAATGAAGACAGCCAGAAGGAAAAAAGAACTAGTCTGATCACTTAATTAGAAAAACAGCTGAGAAGTATAATGAGAAAATATTAAGAGAATGAAAACATATTGATATTTCAAGGGCATGAAAGAGTATTAGTCAAATGATATTAGACAGGCGTTAGGTCAGGTAACTCTGGTGGAGAAACGATATAAAACTATAGGACAGCGAAACAGGTGGGAACATTAAGGAAAGATATTCGTCAGACAGCTCGGATGCTTGATCACTAATGGAATAACAGTGAAGCAATAGAGGTGGGAAAATATGGAGAAGTCACTATCACACTACTTGGCTGGAGAAATTTTAAGGAAGTTATAGTTAGCATACTCAGAAGAAGAAACATTAAGGAAGTTATAGTTAGACTACTCTGGTGGAGAAATATTATGGAAGCTATAGTTAGAACACTCAGAAGGAGAAATATTAAGGAAGCTATAGTTAGAACACTCTGGTGGAGAAATATTAAAGAAGCTATAGTTAGAACACTCAGAAGGAGAAATATTAAACAAGCTATAGTTAGAACACTCAGAAGGAGAAATATTAAGGAAGCTATAGTTAGAACACTCAGAAGGAGAAATATTAAGGAAGCTATAGTTAGACCACTCTGGTGGAGAAATATTAAGGAAGCTATAGTTAGAACACTCAGAAGAAGAAACATTAAGGAAGTTATAGTTAGAACACTCAGAAGAAGAAACATTAAGGAAGTTATAGTCAGACCACTCTGGGGTAGAAATGTTAAATAAGTTATAGTCAGGCCACTCTGGTGAAGGAACATTAAAGAAGTTATAGTCAGACCACTCTGGGGTAGAAATGTTAAATAAGTTATAGTCAGGCCACTCTGGTGAAGGAACATTAAAGAAGTTATAGTCAGACCACGCGGGTAAAGAAACATCAAGGAATTTGTATTCAAACCGTTCGCTATAATTTCACGTACTACAATTTACATTCTATGTTGATATGTACAACAGAAAGCTGGAGACATCCTACTAGAGAAAACTTAAGGTATTTTAACTAAAACTATCCACGCAGAAAAGCACAGCTACAAAGAAAAACCTCTTTAACTGAAACCATTTTCTGACACCATCAACACCAAAATAAAAATAACATTGTCAGATGGGACAAATGTGTTTTGTTGGTGCATAGTTAGTTTAATTGTGACGTACATTATAGAAGAACTGTTCCGTATACTGATGGAATGATGGTAACCAAAACACATTAAGTTTCTGTAATCTGCACTATGAGGAGGAACCCATTGAGTCAGTTCTTCATAGCGTATTCGAATATGATGAGATGCATTATTTCACTCATAAAAACAAGTTCTCATTGAGTTAGTTAGGATTTATGAATGCTACGATATTGTTTTCATATTGTATTTCTTCAAGGCTCTCAGTCATCAATATTTAGTATTTGAGTTATTTTTTGTGATTAACATTTGATTTTTAATGCAGTCCACCAATAGTAATCAACATTATTAGCAGTTATTATGGTAGCAAAATGGAGATTGGTTCGAATTGTTGATCTTACCTCGTTAATAATGAATAAGTACGTAAAATGCGCCAACTGTTTGTTTATTATTAAGCGCAACTGTGCGCACCATGGGTATCGAAAGTCGGATTTTAACTTTATTAGCCTTCAGAATTTCCGTTCAGCTCCTCGAGAGGGGAGGGCGTAAGCTAAGTGACCGAGCCTTCTTAGCCCTGAATTGACAGCTAAATACGTTTGAGAACAAACACCGAATAAACGTAGATGAAAGAACTATCATCCGTTTAGAACTTAAATTTTTAGTGTGTGTACTGCCATCTGTTGTTTGATTTTTGAGATTGTTTTCAAATTGTTATTGTTGTGGTATGGAAAAACGTTGAAGCAAATATTTTATTTCTCAGTTAATGCATTATAGCTCTCGTAGTGACATATTTCTCTATATTAGAGCACCATAGGTCTTGTTTCATCATAAGTGTTCATTCGACTTTTTTTTTCTTTTTTATCCAACTATTATTTTTTAGATACTGATAGGTTAACTGCATTAGTATTTTTAAATGTTATCAAATAAAGTAGTCTGTAGATAAAGTTTAATTCGCTTATCATGTGTAAAAGCAATTCATATTAGGGAAAGTTATACATATTTCTGAAAACATCCACGGATACCCCTCCCCCCCCCCCAGCTTCTGTAACAAAAATAGAAACACTCAAACAATAGAAACCCGATTTACTTTCCGCTACTTGTAAATATATACAGACTCCATCAACCTAACTAATGTCAGCAACAGCAGTGCAAGTCATATCTTATACAGCAAATCAAATACAGTAATACCAGTTAAATTCCGGCCTGGAGTTCGTTATCCTATTGATTATACAAGTGTAGCACTGGTCTAATAATTTTGTATGAGTTACAAAACTTGATCGACACCAAAATTTAATCTTAAGTTTAAATCACAAAACTAGAATCTTCCTTTACACAGTAGACAGTGGTGGGGATTGTGAGCCCCCCCAACTTTTACTAAGTGCTTCAGAACGCTGCTGTCAGCTTTGTTGTGCTGGTCCACATGTGGTTGCCAGTTTTAACTTCATCAAAGCTACATCCATCACTAGATCTTTTATTAAAGCCAACCAAACGTCTCTCCTCCTCCCAGCATCTTGCCATCAACCTCGTCAGCTGCTGTCTTCGCAGGGCGCATAAGTAAGACACATACTGCAATGCCATACGTGAAACATGCATAAAGCCAGTGGGTGGGGGGTAAAAAAGGGAAAGTTACTCTCGTTACTTGATGTCCCCTTTGGTAACAGTCACCAACCTAAGATAGTGCAGGCTTGAACATTTGGTAAGGTCACGCCCTATTTGTAATTATACAGGCAATGTGGCATTCATACAAGTATCACAGGGCTGTAGTTATAAATAGGGTCGTTAGCTCAGAGAAGTAATTAAAAGTACATTCCATAGTTCGTAGTTATCATAATCACCACGAACCTGTCTAAATAGATAACGAAAGAGAGAGAGATTTGGTTCAAATACAGTTTATCTTTATAGACAGTGTATCAGAATTAACTGAAGAACATAACATTATGGATTTGCTAACTTAGAACGATGCATTTTTACAGCCTCGATTTGGCAGGAGCAGATATAAGTATAAACACGTACAGTCCATCGTTGTCCTAGAAATAACGAATAACAAGAACGTAGACTTATTACCATGTAGCCAATATGTAGCACAAC
>NW_013666974.1:133804-143986 GCF_000517525.1 Limulus polyphemus
CGTCACTTTATAACGCCACCACGGCTGAAAGGGCGAGCATGTTTGGTTGGACGGGGATTCGAACTTGCGACCCACAGATTGCGAGTCGAGCGCTCTAACCACCTGGCCATGCCAGTCCTTGACCAGAGGGAGGACAGCATGTCAGTAGCACATGTTTATACGAATATTCTTAACTGAATAGCGATAACGACTGTTACGCTTATAACGCCATGATAGGTGAAAGTGTGGAGAATGTTCAGTAGGATATCACGGTTCGAACCTTGTACTTCCGATCCACAGCTCGATATGGTAAGTAATATGCTACAGCCTAGCCCACAGAAAAGCAGCATAAAGATAAACAGTCCTGATTTTGATTATCAGGGATACCACAAGTTTAAGATATTCAATAGGCCTATCGTCTATAGACAGAGATTAACTGTGGCTACAAAAAAGCATTTAGCTGTTATGAAAGTAAGAAAGAGAGAAATGATAGAAAATGTGATTTATATCACGAGGTAGCCCCCCTCCCCCCCAGTGGCTCAGTGGTAATTCTGATTATTTCTAACCCTGAAATCCAGGTTTCGATACCTGTAGTGAGCAGAACACAGATACTCCATTGCGTAGCTTTGTGCTTAACTACAAACAAATAGATATAGTCACCAGTTATTTTTAATTTTAAACAGGTCGAGAATATTAAATATTAATTTCAAAAATCTGAACTATGTAAAATTTCATTGTCCCTCTCACCGTCACTTTCCATACCGGATACATTTGTGTAGGTTTGTGTTTCAAATAAAGTACAGAAAGTAAGTAAAATACAGAGAAAGAAGATAATTTTAGGGGCAATAACAGTTAAGTTTTAAAACAGTGAAATAATACCAATTCATCTATCGATATAAAGACAAGAGTTGACTGATAAGTCACTTCTTAAAGAATGCTATGTATAATGTTTAAAGATAAGGAACTGTCCTAGAAAAAATACCTGTCGCTCTCTCATTTATATGACCAACAGTACATGATATTATATATTATCACGTTCATATCACATGATAACTGGCCGTTTAAGAAAGAGTAAAACAAGTAATAAATACAATTATGTCTAACTGGATTGCCATGTTGTATTAAATAACACAGTTAAATTTTACATTTTGACTTTTTTAAAAACGTAATTCAGCGTTTAAATGATAACATCAGAATTGTATATCGTCAACTGGCCTTTAATAAATTTACAGTTAGATTAAAAACAAACAGACCAAGTTTACAGTTAACTAATAATAAAAAATATTTTGTGACTGTCATCAACAACGGATAGACCAGAGCTCGTGAAGTAAGATGTGAGAGCTAAACCTGCGTTTATTGCTCGGATTGCTAAGTAACTAATTAAACCAGCTGCTGTACTTCCTTTCACACGCGCATAGTTTATATCAGCATACACTAAACCCTGTTAAAACATTCTACGCTAAACCCTGTTAAAATATTTTATACTAAACCCTGTTAAAACATTCTACGCTAAACCCTGTTAAAATATTTTATACTAACCCTTGTTAAAACATTCTACGTTAAACCCTGTTAAAACATTCTATACTAACCCTTGTTAAAACATTCTAAACTAACTCTGTTAAAACATAATATTGTTCACAATTGCGACATTTAGTCTCATTTGGTCTAATCAAAAAAGTAAAAAAACAATACATTTCTTAAAAGCCAAACTTTTAATATTAGCAGTGTTCTTTTCTGTAACAGTTATTCAACTCGAAAGGCACATTATACTAACAATCTACTATATATAGATAATTCACAATAATGTCATTTAAGCTGAGATTAAAGAATGGATAGCATTGCTATCAGCGCGTACAAGTTATAAGCAATGAATGAAAAGTGTACAGGGCAACGAGTTACAAAAGTTGGGCAATATCGTTCAGGCTTGATCATTACTCGTGCAGTCCATCTGCCGCCATTTCCTGTTCCACGATGGTATAACTCAAGCCAAACGGACTGTCAGTGGCGCCAAATCATAGCATACTCCACTAACCCGTCTCGTGCCACGCTAAATTCAAATGGATGCAGATGACAAGCAGAGTTTCAGATTCGGAATGACAGGAACCTGTGTTACCTGAATATAGGACATTGACGATATATATATATGTATATATATAACTATGTATATATATATATATAACTATGTGTGTATATATATATATATATATACACATTAGCAAAAATTATGTTACATTGAGTAGAATTACGGGATTAGGATACAAAAGGAACCGAATAGAATTTCGTAAATTTAGAGATCAAAAGCTCTTTATAAGTCAAAAGCTGAAAACTGATGGGAAAGAAAACATCGGTGGCGGGAAAAAAGACTGTCGGTGTTAATATTAGAGAAATAACCGGAAACATCTGGCAAGTTTTCTGTTAGCCAGTACCAACAGTTTAGAAACAGTCAACTCCCAGTCCACATGCAACACCTTGTATGTAAATCATTATTTAAGTTTGTTTATAGGTTGAAAAAAAAATACATGACTGACGATGAAGACGAAAATGAATTTAACATGGTTCAGTTTTGACAAAATAGGTTAATATTTGCAACAGTGCAAAACTACGTTCAGGCAGAAATTAGGCAACAGCTGTCTGTGTATTACTGCTGCTGAAACCCCCTCGGAACTTCATACGAAATATTCGTTTTACTTATACTTGGATGTCAAATCCAAATTGGTGTTTTAAAACAACCAATGAGTTCTCGTCGCAGTTGGTAGCTGTGAGTCGGTAGACTAAACGTTAATATTTCATGTAGAGATTAGTGGCGCCGGTAAGACTGCAGAAGTGTGATTGCAGTTGAACCAAAAATCGTGAAAAGTAAAGGTCTGAACTAATTTTCAATTATCCATCGCATGGTTGCATACTGTCTGAGTCACCAGAAATAAAATTGTGTCAACAAGACATAAACTTTTAAAAAATTATGTGTGATATATCAACACAAATTTTCTCCAAAATAAAATCACAATCAAGATGTTGAGATTTTAAAGTTTATTTTGATATAAGATTTATTAACATTTGTCTTGGATGAAATAATTTTAAGAAATCGAAACTTTAGTCCCAATTGTATATTTTAGTCGCCTGTTGGAATTTTGTATTTAGATTGTAGAAATAAATTCCCGCACGCGCAGAGTAAACTTTGTCAATAGATGATACAAATATGGAAATGTGAAGAGTGTCAACAATTTTCAAACATACATTAGTAAAAGTTTCATAAAAAAAAAGTCTCCCTCTTTCTGTTAAAAACGAGATGGAGGGGGGTGGGAATTTTCTTTAGAGTGGGTGGGCAATCTATTACTTCAAGTTCAGGGACAGCTTGCGCAGATAGCCCTCGAATTGCTTTGCACGAAATGTAACAACTAAAAAAATTCAATATAAATTAACAATGATTTGGTACAGCCAGGTCACGGCAAACTTGTCCTATAAAGCCCAGTGCTTTAACCCCAAGGGACTGTGGGATAAAAGAAAAGTAGGTAAAAAATAACACTGATGCTAAAGTTCTCATTAGGTAATTACAAATAGAGATATTTACTTTTATTTGTGCTTGCCTGTTTCACCTATTATTACCCATATAACACACATTTCATGTAAAAGTGTAGATCATTCATTGAGTCATACAAGCGTTTTTAAGTCAGCTTATATAACCACAAAATTTAAACCTGTTAATACCTCCATCATTTTTCATTCTGTGAATTTGTTCCATTAATTTCTTGGGTAATAAAACGGAAATATATACACGCAGTATGTGATCGACAAAACCGCCACAGGACTCAGGTTCGTGGCTTGCACGCGCTAAAGGGCGCCTGTTGATGAGTCGTCAAACGATTGTCTGTCTCATCGTTTTCGACACAAGTACTTGTTGCGTTCGTCGTCAAGGGTTTTGTTGACTGACTGTTAATCTATTTCTTCATAACACCGCTGGAAACGAGGCAAAATAATGGGAAGAGAAACAGCTGAATATGTTTGTCCTTTCATAACTACCTAATATACAGAGAAAATGATTATCGATAAAAACAAACGTTCATAACTTATGGGACTGGGCGTGGTCTCAAGATTAGCGTGTCGGACTGTGAATCTGAGGTAACAAGAGTTGGCGGGGGGTGCTGTTTACTACCTGCCTTCCCTCTAGTCTATTACTTCAAAATTAGAGACGGCTAGTACATATACCCCGTGCAAATATCTAAAACAAAAACATAACTTATGTTCCTAGTAAACATACACCAATTTTACTATTTGCTAAGAATAAGAAAATCGACATCTGGCAAACACGCCTTTTAGAGCAAGGACATGTAAATGTAAACTAGTTGTTGAAACAGTTATTGCAATGTCTTCTTTATCACTTTAAATGTTAAAATACTATTTGGCAATAAATTACAGAATGATTACATATAACTACCGCGGATAATTATTCACATTTTACGTACGGTAAACTATATTCCACATCACAGTATTAAAACATACTTAATTCCAAAGTTTTTCAGGAACTAATCTATATTCCACATCACAGTATTAAAACATACTTAATTCCAAAGTTTTTCAGGAAAGTAAACTATATTCCACATTACTGTACTAAAACATACCTAATTCCAAAGTTTTTCAGGAAAACAAAGCTGATAGAGAGATAGCAACCCAGTGTAGTCATTATCTTTATGTATAATTCCCACATCACATTTTATTAAAGATTATAATAGCTTGTATTTTCGCAACTAAAATCCTCGTTTAGTCGACGACATAAAAAACTTACTGACTAAATCCACAAAATCACACTTCTTGTGTAATAAGAAGCAGCGTTTCATTAGTGGTGTTCACAGCAGGGAACTTCGAATGAAACCCAAAAAATATTCTTCGGCATTTGTTGATCCAAAGCCATCCATAAAGGATGCTGCGTTTCTCTTTTCGTTACATCACAGCCTATAAATGACTTTATTAAGACCCGTGTTTTCCTGTTTGCGATTTGTGCAGGCATGTGTGGATGTAAATACAGCAGTAGAAGAAGAGGGGTTTCATTGTGAGTAGCTTTAAGCATTGGAGAGTTCTGATCATCACTGAAGGTCCCTATATATAAAACCATTTTTCTTCCAGATCCCGCCGGAGCTGTGGGTGTCAGTATGAAAAATGATTGTTACTTGTACGAAAACTGGTTGTCATATTTTCAAAACGGGGAATCTTTTTTTTCGAAAATCGTGACATCTCGTAATCTGCAGTGTCTTAGCTAGATTCTGGGATACTTACTCTTCTACACTGAATGTGAATAGTTAGATCGTGAGCAGTTTTCGTGCATACGAAATGCCGCGTAAATTCCGTTGTCTAATCTCCAAGTCAAAAAGGTTCCTGTGGTGGACAGACAGACGGGTATACAACCTTGCTGCCTTAGTGCTAGAATATTTGTATAAAAACTAAGTGCAGCTGAATGGATCTTGCAAAGAACACAAACACATGTATAGACGGAGAGAGTCGGAGCAGGAAGCAGGCAGGACCTGCAGATCAGTAGCTATCAATTTCGATATTGTGTCTTTCATCTTCGTTTGAAATGCATACAAAAAACAAACAGAAATCGACAACTTTACAGTGAAAAGGAACTGATACCACTATATATCCCTGATAACTTTCTTTTTAACTCTAAAAGTTTTTATTCTCAGGGAAAAGGTACAAATCCCCACTAGATGTCTGATACCTATATTTTCAACTGAAAATATTTTTAATTCCGGTGTAGAGGTACAGATCCCGCTATATCTCCAATATCTTTATTTCCTACTTTAGATTTTTTAGTTCCCAGTTAACATGTACAGATTCCCTGCTGTGTCTCTTATATATATTTTTTAAACGAAAAAGGATTTTTATTTCCAGTGAAATGATACAGATCTTACTATATCTCTGATATCTTTATTTTTAATTCAAAAGGTTTGTATTCCTGGTGGAAAGGCGTAAATCCAACTAAATCTCTGATATCTTTATATGCTAGTGAATAGGTTTTTATTCATGTATTGTTCAATAATATGTGTAAAAAAGTATGTACGCGGTGGTTGTCTTATTGCTCAGTAACCAAATCCATAGAGATCATGTACTCGGTGGTTGTCCTATTACTCAGTAATCAATTGTATAGAGATTATGTATCCAGTGATTGTAATATTGCTCAGTAATCAACTGTATAGAAATCATGTACGCAGTGGTTGTCCTGAGTACTCAGTAGTCAACTGTATAGAGAACCTGTATCCGGTGGTCGTCCTATTACTAAGTAATAAACTATATAGAAATTATGTACTCAGTGGTTGTCCTATTTCTCAGTAATCAACTATATAGAAATCATGTATTCAGTGGTTGTCCTATTTCTCAGTAATCAACTGTAGAGAAATCATGTATTCAGTGGTTGTCCTATTTCTCAGTAATCAACTGTAGAGAAATCATGTATTCAGTGGTTGTCCTGAGTACGCAGTAATCAACTATATAGAAATCATGTACTCAGTGGTTTTCCTATTTCTCAGTAATCAACTGTATAGAGAGCATGTACTCAGTGGTTGTCCTGAGTAATCAGTAATCAACTGTATAGAGAGCATGTATCCAGTGGTTGTCCTATTATTCAGTAAGAGCATGCTCCTATAAGTACCCACATGTTCTGATTTATAGGTTATAAATTACAACATCAGATATACCAATCCCAAACTGAGTACGGACTATCCTAGACATATTATTCCAGTTGGAGAACAGACCACCTAATAAATAATAGCCCAGTCTCAGTTGGAGAGTGAAATATTTTATTTATTGGGATGTAAACAATCTGATATTTATCATAAATTGAATATTTTTGACTAATTGAACGTGATATCCCCAATTAGGATGCAAACCGTATAATATTCAACACGTCAGATTAAGATGTAACTAATTGACAAATAATATCCAACTACGGGTTGAAACCATCTAACATATACTGTCACAGATTGAGGTCTGACTAACTGAGACGTGATATACGAGTTGGGGCACAAACGATCCTAACGGATTGAACTCTGACTAATTTAGGCGTGATATCTAAGTTGGCATTCAAATAATCTAACATATAATATTATAGATTGAATTCTGTGTAACTAAGACATGATATTCTGGTTATGGTGTGCCTTATCTTAGCTCAGTTAGTTTGGAAACCCATTATTCTTTCTATTGAGGGTTGATTTGTATTTCTAAGTAACCCAGTATCATTGCCATTACTATGCATTTATGTTACTATACGATAATAACGTGTATTATTAATTCTTATCAGATGAATTCTGTTAGCAGAAGTATTATGTATATATATATATTCATTTGGCGAGTAGTGAAATAATCATTCACTGATTAAGAATCAAGCCTAATTTACAAACTTAAATATGCTCTGACTTGTCTACTTTTTTGTTTGTTGCTTAATAAATAGTTGTTATTGATCTAAATTACAAATTTATGATTGTATAATTTGTATTCAATCATCAAATACAACTAACTAGTGTATATATTTGTTACTAGATGGCGGGACAACAGTCTGCTTTAAGTCTCTTCTGTTGATAAACGAACACGGAGTATTATTTAACAAGTAATAAAAAAATGCAAAAATTAAGTATTATGAAGGGATGGCAAAGCCAAAAAGTAATGAAACAAGGTAGGAATGAATACACAATACCGTACAAAAATCTCTACAAAAGTAGCTAGTAAATATTGAGTTAATCTTAGAATCTTACAGTTATTAGGCAGTGATTTTTTTATGGTTTGTGTATTCACACCTACTTTGTTTCTGTACTTTTTGGCATTGCTATCTCTGCACGATACTTAATCTTTGCAAAAAATTGTATTACTTGTTTACCCACTTTTTTTTTAAACATTTGTTTTATTTTTAATTCAATGGTAACAGATATGGTTAATATTATATCAGTTTTGTTAGTTTCTTCATTTGCACCTGTAGAATGACCTCAGATATTGATATTATAGCATACAGTTGGCTACAATAGATTATTAATCACCACTGGTCATGATCTTGACTTCTTGGCACTTAATGGTGAGGAACCTACAGTATGGAAAGAACATACAAAAATGTGTAGCTGTATCATCCCTATATTCATGTTTACATTCTGCACTGCCATTCCTACATCATTTTACATTTACAAAATGTTTTTATTATTTGTTTTGTGACGATTTTTCCCCCTGACTGAAAGTTAGTATATTCTATGAATGTGTGTAATAAAATTTATAATTATGCATATTGATTTTTCTTTTACTCCTTCACTTCATACATAATGTAGGGGTTGGCTCCCTAAAAACACCGATTCTATAGTGTACAAAACATTGCGTATTCTACATATTACATTCATCTATCATTGACTGGTAATTCCTGTTTCACCCTGTATTTAAGCTTTTTTAAAGGAATACCAGATTTCTGTAAGAACACTAACTTCAAGGGGTTATGGTAACATCGTTTTCACTAGAATTATGATTTTTAAAGCTTATACTAAGCACTAGCATGCTCAGTGATAGGAAGTGTTCCCAAGTGCTCTTTAAATGTCTTTCCGTAGTACTAAAACCATTGCGAAAACTTCCCACATTTTTTTTTGGCTAACGTGGGAAAAGAAAGATGAACACTTCGACTCTTTAGCAAGTTCCCAGTTTTCCACTTTAGCAACATTTTTCAATGGTATTAGAAGTCTCACACTCGATAATGGCAATTAAGTGCTCAGATAAGGCTACAACTCAACTTTAGTAGCTATTTGCAGGCATCATAGAGTAATAGATTGAATGCATCAGCCACTTTTTCTCGGCCCATCCCTACATACTGAGCACTACAGTGCTTAATTGTTTTGTTGGTTATTAAGGAAAAAGGGCTATCTGTGCTCTGCTCACCACGGGTATCGAAATCGTACTTAGTGATATTCTATTTACAACTGATTTTGTATCAACAATTTTTTTTTCAGAATTCTACCCGGAATCACGTACTTCTTAGTTGTAATTATATAATTCTTCCCACTGTAAAAGAAAACCAACAAGTGGTCATAGGAAAAATACATTTCCATATCATTTCTAGGAGAGTCCTTCCAACTGATAACGGATTGCCAGACAACTTTGTCGTGTATATGAATGGTGCACACGCTTTTTCAATATGATATTTCAGTTAAAATGTATTACATTATATGTTTTATATCGTTAAAGGCAATATTCATCACATGAATATAAAAAATATTGTTGTTTTGGGATATTTGCGCATAGCTGTCCCTAACTTTGAGATGACAAACTAGAGGGGCGGCCGCTAGTCAAAAACACCCATCGCCAACATTTGGGCTACTCCTATAACCACTTAGTTAGACTTCACTATCACTCTTATACCAGACCACGACCGCAAAGTGCGAAGCGCGATATTGCGGTAACGAGAGGCGAGCCGTTTACAGTCAGGCACGTTAATTACTAGGTCACGACTGGATAGAATATGAATATCTTTAAGTGTCATCGTAAAAATATAACTTTTCAAGAACCTTTGTCACTTTAGGTTGGGTTTGAGAACTACTTATAAGCAAACACTATATGTATTAACGTTTCCAGTGACGTAGATGACCCTGTCCTATTTGTTACTTTAACAATTCCATTGACATAGATTACCCTGTCCTATTTGTTACTTTAACAATTCCATCGACATAGATTACCCTGTCCTATTTGTTACTTTAACAATTCCATTGACATAGATTACCCTGTCCTATTTGTTACTTTAACAATTCTATTGACGTAGATTACCCTGTCCTATTTGTTACTTTGACTGTCCTATTTGTTACTTTAGTAATTCCATTGACATAGATTACCCTGTCCTATTTGTTACTTTGACAATTCTATTGACGTAGATTACCCTGTCCTATTTGTTACTTTAACAATTCTGTTGACGTAGATTACCCTCTCCTGTTTGTTACTTTGACAATTCTATTGACGTAGATTACCCTCTCCTATTTGTTACTTTAACAATTCTATTGACGTAGATTACCCTGTCCTATTTGTTGCTTTGACAATTCCATTGACGTAGATTACTCTCCTATTTGTTGCTTTGACAATTCTATTGACGTAGATTACCCTGTCCTATTTGTTACTTTAACAATTCTATTGACGTAGATTACCCTGTCCTATTTGTTGCTTTGACAATTCCATTGACGTAGATTACTCTCCTATTTGTTG
>NW_013666974.1:144602-151292 GCF_000517525.1 Limulus polyphemus
AGATTACCCTGTCCTATTTGTTGCTTTAACAATTCTATTGACGTAGATTACCCTGTCCTATTTGTTACTTTGACAATTCTATTGACGTAGATTACCCTCTCCTGTTTGTTACTTTAACAATTCCATTGACGTAGATTACCCTGTCCTATTTGTTACTTTGAGAATTCTATTGACGTAGATTACCCTGTCCTATTTGTTACTTTGACTCTCCTATTTGTTGCTTTGACAATTCTATTGACGTAGATTACCCTGTCCTATTTGTTACTTTCACAATTTTATTGACGTAGATTAACCTGCCCTTTTTTTACTTTCCCATTATTCTTGCTTTTTCTTAAGATTAAAACAAACTATTTCTAAACAGCCTGAGATGACCTGATGTTTAGGACATTCGATTCGCGAATTCAAATCCTGTCTCCAAAAATGCTCGCCATTTCAGCCGCGTGAGTTCTATAATGTTGCGAACAATCCCACTATTCGTTGGGAAAGAGTTGCTCCACTTCCAAAAGTTGGCGGTGAGTGGTGTGAACTAACTATCTTCCCTCTATCACTTCAAAATTATGGACGGCTTGCACAGGTAGCTCTGGAATAGGTTTGCGCGAAAGTCAACACACAAATAAAGAAATAAGACCATTAGAACCATGTTATGAAGGTTTTCATACGAGTATAAAGATAGCAATGTTAATTTTTTTCTTTCAGTTAGATCACACTGAACCTAAAATGGATGCACAAATACAAAGAAAGTTGATAAGAATCATAGTGATTTTCAAAATCATGCTCTGTGTTGATTTGAGATTTTTTATCATTTTCTAAAAATAAAAGAATCACAACGAATGTTAGTTTATTTTAGTCAGAAATATAACATAGTTGTTGTTAATAACGTTTTATAGTTTACAGGGTGTTATAAACTTTAAATAATTATTTTTCTGAGATAGCTATTCAAAAATAATTTATTCATATATAATGTTTCGGTTCGCCTGTTCAGAAACAAACTGGAATTTCCATCTGAATAATGCTTTATGCGCACGTGGGATAAACGACCAGGTGGGAGAACTATTGACCAAACAGTCAGATTTTTAACAATTTTAGCATAGCAAGTCCTTTTAACGTGATTATGCAGTTTATTGTTATTAAAAAAAATAACATTTATTGTGCGAAACTTTCATCACAAACATTACACAGAACTCCATTTTTTTATTTTTAGAACATTTTCATTGCTTAAAATATAACAGGCCGCTTATAATCTTGTCCAGCTCATTTCACTGTGTAACAGAAACTTATGGCAAAGAATCAGATACGCGTGACTTCAGTGTTAAAAAACAACAACAACAACGTGTTAGATGGGATAGTTGGGTCTATCTATAAAGGAATATCCGGCTTCGAGTATATTATCTATTTTCAGTTTAAGTCGTTTCTGATCGAATATTTTTGGTGCTCAAAATATCAAGATAACATAACAAATACAAAGAAACATCTACCGGACAAGTGTTATGAAGATTTCTGTTTTATAGCACGTTCGTAATTTTCATTCAAAGTAGGAATATATGTGTGTGTAAAAGTAGGAACATAATCGTGTGAGTGGTAAAAAATAAGCAGTTGTAAATAGTAGTAGAGTTTGGTTTTAATGGACAGTTCCTGCGGGTAGCAAGGTCAAAAGCAGTCTCTGAACATGCTCCCTTTTGCAGCCATGTGGGTATTATAATGTGACTATCAATCCCACTATTCGTTGATAAAAAGTAGCGCAAGTGTTGGCGGTAGAAGGTGTTTACTAGCAGCCTTCTCTCTAGTCTATCACTTCAAAATTAGTGGCGGCTATTTAGATAATAGCCCTCAAGTAGATTTGCGCAAAATTCAACAAATAAACAAAAGTTTCAACTTTTCTTCTGAGGCCTTCTTCAGGTCGAAGTACTATGTCTATAATAAGTACCCTGGAAGCAACGTTAAATAGTGATTTTTGCAAATCACTGTAAAATTCAATATATTTGAGCCGTAGTCATACCCCTGAGTAATATCTTTCAACTTCAGTATTACGTTCATCAAACCTTTCTGACTTACTGCGGTATGTCTGCGGACATACAACGCTAAAAACCAAGTTTCGATACTCGTGGTGGGCACAACATAGATAGCTCATTGCGTAGCTTTGTGCTTAGCTACACATAGACAGATGAAACATGCACTTGAGCAAATATTTTCAGCAATAAAACCTCAGAATAACTTATTGGATATACTGAGAACACCTTTTTTCACCTATTTTGACCAATCTTAAGGCTAGGTGTTCTTTCTCATTATTCTTGTCTGTTTTATTTGGATAGTATTTATATCAACACAAAAAAGGCTCTACAAAATATTTCTCCTGACCTTTATTACATTACACAATCTCATTAAAATTAAACAGCGTCTTTTCTTTCATTATACTCTAAAAAAGTAAAACTATATGAAATAGGCCTGATAGCTTTGTATACAGTATTACTAACAGACGCATTGTTCAACGCACGGAAAAACATAGAACCAAGGTGAGAAGGGCGGGGGATCCCTCTAGACCACTTTCTGGAGTTTCTAATGGTACATGAGTGGTTTGGTAACAATTGATCTAATGGTTCAACATTTATGTATGTTCTAGACACCAAAGACTTCTAGATACGCTATGTTTGTCTATAGTCCACAAAACATCAAGGAACCCTGGTGAAGTGTAGAGATTAGTCTAAAAGTGCTAGAGATATTTTGCATACATACTTTACACTCCAGAGAACGTATTCGAACTGAGACTTAGTCTTAGAGTCCTAAAAACAACAAGTTCTTATCCATAACTTAGTCTTCAGAGTTCTTACGATAACAACCCATCTGTAACCTGTAAAAACAAACTGTCATGAGGAGATTCATAACTTAGTAATCAAAGTTATCAAGATAACTTCTCATCCGTAACCTGGTAACAAGAAACTTTGGTGAGGAGGTTCATAACTTAATCTTCAGAGTTCTTACGATAACAACCCATCCGTAACCTGTAAAAACAAACTGTCGTGAGGAGATTCACAACTTAGTAATCAAAGTTATCAAGATAACTTCTCATCCGTAACCTGGTAACAAGAAACTTTGGTGAGGAGGTTCATAACTTAGTCTTCAGAGTTATCAAGTTAAATTATCATTAATAATTTGGTAACAACAAACTGTCGTAGTGAGGCTTATAACTTAATCTTCAGAGTTCTGACAATAGCAATTTCTCTACCATAATCTATTAACAAAAACTGTTGTCATAAAATGTTATGTTAGTTAATCATTTATTTAAACATGCATTTTTGTCGTTTCTAAGAGAAATAGGTATAGTGGTCAGATGAAAAGGTCTGGTAGAGAATATAATTATTTGAAGTTTTACAATTTTTAGTTACCTATAACTGGTCATAATCTTATGCTGGGTGACTGCCTAATGGCTTGTCGGTAAGTCTGCAGACTTACAACGTTGAAAATCAGGATTCGATACTATTAGTAGGCAGAGCGCAGATAGCCAATTGTGTAGCTTTGCGCTTAACAGCAACCAAGCCTATCGGTTGGACCTAGCAAAAACAGCCGTCTTTAATCGTAAGAGGAGAGCGTGATGTATTTTTCAGAAAATATCTGAGCGTACAAGTTAAACATGCCGAAACAAATATATATAAGTAATATGATGGGTTCACCTAAATTTCGAAATTGTAAACATTACTACAGAAAAAAAATCTAGTTATTTATTACAATAATTTACTGGATTTTTAAATTTTTTATGAGACTGCTGAAACTAATATTTAATATTAATAATATGAAGTTAGTAGCATACAACGATCAGCAATTGGAATTTTTCTGTTTTATGCATCGACCAAAGCGCCAGTGAATAGTTTGTGGCTTGTTTTTTTCCACTAATATTGGCCAACTTTGATCGAATATAAGGTTATTCACGATTGTGATTTGTGATTAGACTTGTTCTATCGGATTCTACCTTTTCTGGACAAATAATAATAAAACAATTATTTATTCATGATTCTAGAGCTATAGAATTCTGAAAATCAGTTTTTTATTCTTTTTATAGATTGTCCATCAAGTCATCGATGCAAAATTTCAAATTCAAAGGAAAGAACATCAGAGGGAAAGAGAAACAAAACTGCTCTTGTGGTTAACTCTCTCACTGGTCTAATCACAATCTCCCCACCCCCTTTCCCTCATGAGGCGGGTTTTTGACTTGAGAAACACTTTGTCGCTGATTACGAGACAACTGGGATGTTTAAAAACGACTTGAAGATGGAGAAACGTGATCAAGTTGCCAAACCGACCCGTACAAGACCTTGTCAACAAACCCAAGATTTGTGAAACGCAGGAGCTCATGTTGATACAAAGCCAAACATTGTGCTTTGTTAACAAACGACAAGATGGCCTCAGATAGGTTTCAACCAAGTTATCATTAGGAAGCAGAGATCCTACTTGATCTCGATGGGTTTGAAACGCAGGACTTCAAAAATTTCAAGTACTTTGCGCATGTAGCATGTCTGAATAAAAGAATACAAGAACATAGAAAGATATATGATGTATCATCATATTGAGGCTTATTTACTCCAAGAGCGCTTGAAATTTTATTAAGCAACAGTTAAACGGATTTTCAGCTAATAAAACTGTTCTGTATCAACGACAGCAGAAGGAGAGGGAATTATATTGTATCTGTACCTCTGTATACACAACAAGCACCAAGTTATATAACACCCATAGATAAATCACGTACCCAGGCACGTTTCTAGGGTGCTAGAGAAGATCAAACTTATCTGTGCATATGAAATTAGGTGATTCAAGTGACAAGATCAAAGATCAAGTGGTGATACTTAAAAAAAAATCACACACACACACACACATATATATATATATATATATGTATCGAAACTAATACATGTTATAAAAATAATTAGAACTGCAATTCTGATTCACGCGTTGATAGGATGATAGGGATCGTATGACTAGCCAATCAGCACGGCGATGCAGTACTTACGAACTGATATAAGTCTTAAAAATTAATTATTTTTAACAGTGATGTTAAATTATGTAAAGAAATAAGTTTTTTTTAAATAAAAATCTGACGTGCTGTAAGTGACATTTGTTTTCAAATCATAAGTACTATTCAGATTGGTCTAATTTGGAGGAGTTCTGTACCTATGCTTTCATTTTGGGAAGTTATTTTCCCGTACCACGGGGAAATAACAAACTTTCTATGATTCTTTGATTATTAAAACTCGGCTATTAGATGTTTGTTGTGTCGTGAATTAATCACCGAATCTTTCAGCATTGGGAGATTTTTTTTCTGGATCGTAAAACAGTCTAAGCGAAATCACCTTATTTCTAATTTAATAAACCACTTAAAACAATTACACTGAGTGAATTGTGATTTTTTTAAAAATAGAAATACGAAAACTACGTTAATCTAAAAATCTATTAATTATTCTCATTGTAACCTCTTATGTCCTCTTTAATTCAGCGCAGTTACATTTTTACGGTTTATATATTAAAACTTGACATGTCAACTCTTCATCATGACAGTAAGCCATGGATGTGTATTCTACAATTTTCAATAAAAAACGAAAATAACATTTTGAGTGAGTGTCATTATTTGTTTTGATTATAGCAATATATATGGAAAGATCAAATTTTGGTTACTAACTTTCTATTAAACAGGGGCGGATTGGTCCAGACAATCGCCCGGTGGGTCGCTGCATTTTATGCATGTTTAGAAATTGATTTTAAATTCTAATTTTTGTAGCTAGTATGCAGCATGTGATATTGCCCGGGCTGATCCTTTACTGCCAATCCACTCCTGCTATAATATATATATATAACGAAAATATGGTTTTTAGCAAATTCAGTTATTGTGCTTTTTCTTTTTTGTTGAGAAACATAACATAAGAATGAAAGATTAAACTTTCTCGTTGAAGTATGTATTCTTAGTTTATAATACAAAACATTTACATAGGATATTGCTTTTTCGCTACTACGTTGATTTTGTATTAAATCTTACATATGTAAATATCAAACTGAATCTGTTTGAAGGCGAACGAAAAATTCAAAGAAGAGTGAATGCTAGAAAAGATTTTCCACCCTACTTAAGCGATCTTGACGAAGCTACAAGGGGGAGGGGAGACAACATTTCTCATCAACGGTAAAGTTATTCTTCTGTTCTAGCTAGCATTCCGAAACTTCGATTCCTTGAGCAAAGGGAACCTTGATAAAATGTCCCCTTGATCCATTTATCAAGAGTGAACTTAGATAACCCTACCATTAAACTCGATACTAACGAGGATTAACATTTTCAATAAGTTGTGTCTGCATGTGAATTTGGGTAGTTATAACCAGGAATGTGGCCCAACTTGTTAACGTCATGCATAGTTTTTAAACCATCGAGAACTTGTAAACAGGTTCAGTACTGCACTTATCTTGAGTGAAATGGATGTCCATTCTAATCTAACACCTCACTTGAATATTTGGCAACTAGCATCCTGAACTATAATCTGCTGACACCTTTTAATTTGCAAAAAAAAAAATCCATAAAATATAGCAAATAATTTTAGCTAAAATCCTGAGGGTTCTTAGTTATTAGTGTCATACCAGCTATTTCACCTAGGATCCTGAGGGTTCTTAGTTATTAGTGTCATACCAGCTATTTCACCTAGGATCCTGAGGGTTCTTAGTTCT
>NW_013666974.1:152213-164898 GCF_000517525.1 Limulus polyphemus
CGGTTCTTGGTTATTAGTGTCATACTAAACATTTCACCTAGAATCCTGACGGTTCTTGGTTATTAGTGTCATACCAAACATTTCACCTAGGATCCTGAGGGTTCTTAGTTCTTAGTGTCATACCAAACATTTCACCTAGGATCCTGAGGGTTCTTGGTTATTAGTGTCATACCAAACATTTCACCTAGGAACCTAAGGGTTCTTGGTTATTAGTGTCATACTAAACATTTCACCTAGAATCCTGACGGTTCTTGGTTATTAGTGTCATACCAAACATTTCACCTAGGATCCTGAGGGTTCTCGGTTATTAGTGCCATACCAACTATTTCACCTAGGATCCTGAGGGTTCTTGGTTATTAGTGTCATACCAAACATTTCACCTAGGAACCTAAGGGTTCTTGGTTATTAGTGCCATACCAAACATTTCACCTAGAATCCTGACGGTTCTTGGTTATTAGTGTCATACCAAACATTTCACCTAGAATCCTGACGGTTCTTGGTTATTAGTGTCATACCAAACATTTCACCTAGGATCCTGAGGGTTCTTGTTCACTAATGTCACATCAAATCATTTTAAACTAAGATCCTGAGAGCTCGTGTTTACTAATGTGAAAACAAATAATTTTACATAGGATCCTGAGAATTATCGGTTACAAATGTCACAACAAATTATCTCAGCTAAGATCCTGAGAACTCTTGTTAACCAACGTCACAACAAATCATTCACAGCTAGGATTCTGAAGACTCGTGTTTGTTAACGACACAGTCCGCAGCATCTGTTTTATACTTACCCACAGAGAATAAAAGAGGGTGGGGGAGAAACTGGACTTTCCAGTGACGCTCTTTTTAATAAGTACTAGCTCACACGTCTATCGCCACGCGGCCACTACTCCTCCATTATTAGTGCACTTTATTTTGTTACTGTAAGGAAAAAGACGAAAGAAGAAAAAAAAACGAGCTTAATTACACGTGAAAAAGAAAGAGTCTGTATACGAGCAGGGAGCAACATGACGGCTGGAATTGTTCCCACACAGCTAACACTCCACGAAAACTCTCGGAGCGGCCTCGTGCTAGATGATAGTTTCAGGGTGGTTAGGAAAAGCACGTTCCAGTCTATATCCGTGCTGGTTCTTCAATCTAAACCGCTAACTTTGAATTCAACAAACCTGCTTCCTATTCTTTAGGATTCACTAAAGAAAAGGATAGAGAAGAAAAAGAATACAAAATAAATGTGTGGCGTGGGGAAGAGGAGCGCCACTTCGTCCTTGACCTCTCCTTGAACAGTGTCCTCGTGCTGATTAATATGTCGAACAGACAGAATCTTTCATCGTTAGCAATACAGGGTAATTTTTTAAACAGACTTTCGTCCACTAAGGTTGCTGTTCAAAACACGTTCAAACAGTGATTCGGAAAACTTAAATTATAATGATTTCGTTCTTTCAAAGAAATACGATAATTATCATATACCTGAAATTTACAGAAATTATTTACTTTGACCTCACACGTCAATATTTCTTGTAATACTTTTAAGAGACGCTGAATAGCAAATTTTTACCACAATGCATGTTGTTTTAAAGTTACAGTCAGTTTTTGTTCTCAAAATGAACACAATACGAGTATATTTTTGACTCTAAAATCTCATTCGGGATATTCCAAAGCACGCAAAATCAACAGATAAAGATTAGTATCAGAAAAGAAACTCTAAACTGATCGGTTCGAAAAAATGGACTTTCGTTCATCTAAGGGGTAAATGGAGCCTGATGGAAGAAAGTCCACTTCCCGAAAGCGCTCGGGGGGAGGGCTTTTTTTGTATACAGTAAAATAATACTGAAGTATCGAAAAAATGCTCCTCTGTTCTTTATTCATAATCACATACGCCTGTATGCTCGGAAATAATAAAAAAACAGGTCTCAGAGCAGCTCATTTTGCTCTTTACCCAATGTTATTAGTCAAATGATTTTGC
Organism: Limulus polyphemus; assembly: GCF_000517525.1. NCBI lineage: Eukaryota > Metazoa > Arthropoda > Merostomata > Xiphosura > Limulidae > Limulus > Limulus polyphemus. The sequence continues at coordinate 154,177 of NW_013666974.1, forward strand.
CTGTAGTAACGTTAAATCTTGTATATTCATAATCACATAAGCCTGTATGCTCGGAAATAATAAAAAAAACAGGTCTCAGAGCAGCTCATTTTGCTCTTTACCCAATGTTATTAGTCAAATGATTTTGGCTGTAGCACCTTTAAATGTTCCTTATTGATAATCACATACGCATGTGTGCTCGAAAAAACAAAAAACAAACAGGTCTCAGAGCAGTTTATTTTGCTCCTTACCCAATATTATTTGTCAAATGATTTTGTCTGTAGGAACGTTAAAGGTTCAGTTACACCGTTCTTACTTTTCTTCAGGACATCATCTGGTACTACCAGCAGTGAAAGGTTCCATCTGTTCGACATTTGAATCAGCATGAATACACTGTTGCTTGCCTTTTTTTATCCAACCTATCATGTCAAGACGGCTCCTACCTTGACGCGAGAGAAATACAGAAAACGGCGGGAAATAATGGCTCTCTGTAGTGCAACTTTCGAACAAGATATGACTCAGTCAATCGATCTTGTGAAGATCCGTTGTTTACCTTCGTGTAATATGATACATATCTGTGAAAATGACGCTTGTCTTATAAAAACCAGAAGAGGTTTTATTTAATTATTTAACAGTGGGAAAGAGAGAGAGAGAGTAAAAAAGCAACAACAACAACAAAAAACATTGAAAATGGATATCATTTAAATTATTATAGGGAAAAAACAACAACAAAATGTATTCCTTGTAACTCTCAAAAACTCAGAAAATCGTCTTTGTTTTAATTTGGGGCTTTTACTCAACAACTACCTGCAAAAGTCCGGGGAGCGGGAATCGAAACTGGTCAGTATTTAGTGTAGATCTGCAGGTTCCACGTTCGCATCCCATTACGAAAAAAAAAATCGTGCTCTGTACTTTAGAGTCATGGGTACGTTAGAAGGCTAACGATAATATCCAGCCATTCAGTCAGACAATAGTAGCCAAGTACGATGGATTCTGTTGATGCCTTTTCCCTAGTCTGTTTGTTTGAAATTAAGCACAAAGCTACACAAAGGGCTATCTGTGCTCTGCCCACCACGGGTATCGAAACCCGGTTTCTAGCGTTGTAAGTCCGCAGACACACCGCTGTGCTACTGGGGGGCTTTCTCTAGTCTATCAGTTCAAAATAAATTACGACTAGCTCCAGGAGCCCATGAATATGGTGTGAATATCCAAAAGCAAAGGTCCCGTTATGGCTTACTAATTTAGCGTGCCTGTATTGTGAATCCGATAATTCATGGTTCACGTCTAATTGGCGCTGTGGGTTCGCTATAAGATGACGGTTAATCCCATTATTCAGTCAAAAAAGAATAACGTAAGAGCTGGCTTAGAGTGCTCTTGACTAACTGACTTTCCTGTAGTATATATCACTCCAAAATTAGGTTCGGCTATGCGCAGATAGCGTTTTCGTAGCTTTGCGCGAAGTTTATAAACTACCTTTGGAAAACTCTGCACGTTACACACACACATATATATATATATGTATGTATATTTGAAAATGTATATTGATTTTCCACATATGCTCGTACTTCCAGTCTTGTTCTACCTTTACTGAAGTCATGTCTTTAATTGCTGAGAGACGTTTGCGCGAATTTCTTACAACCTAAGGCACATTTTACGGGAAAACTAAATTCGTATTGTTTAGTTTAATATCATATGACCTTTTCTGCAATGATAAATAATATTTCAGAATTGATCGTTTTACTGACAAAGTGATTTACTGAATTTATTTACAAGAAGTCCCTCAAAGCCTTACTAGTGTCATAAATCATTAAAAAGATAAAATTGTTCTTACAATTTATTACCAGCATGTTTTACTTTGAGTTAATAGATGTGTGTATTACCTTAAGTTATTGAACCATTGTTTCTCTCTAATATTTAAAAAAAAACTGTGGAGCCTCTAACTTCAATCAATACAGTCACACATCATTCTCCTAGCGCCATCTATCGATATCGTATTTTAGCAAAATGAGTCATTAATATTTGCTCAAGCTGAAGTAAAAGCTACGCTTAGGCAATATAACCATAGAAAGAAACTACGTGACCTCTCTAAAATATATTTTTAGAAGTCACTTTGTAAACTACCTTAGATTGTGTAGTATCTTACTTAGTAAAAATTATATCGCAAATCGTCAATAAAAATATGCACATAGAAGGTTATTATTAGAATCTGTGATACAAAGTTAGAATATACTCATGATTGTGGTTGTGTGTATATCCATAGAAGTTTGTTTGGATATAAAAAAAGGATATCGTTCTGCATTGGACTGGTTTCACTTTAAAACTTCATTATTATGTGAGGAAAATGAATGAAAACATGAAATTGTAGCGGGATATTTAATGGAAAATTGATGCTATGAAGTGATGAGAACAGGTGAGCAAGCCCTTCCAAATCAAACAGTGAAAACATAGTTCAGGAACTAGCTTAATATAGACGTGACAAGAATGAGACGAATCATTCTAGTTTAGCAGTGAAAGTATTTTTACAGGGATCGTCTTAATCAATGCGAAGAAAAGTTTCGTGAGAACAATCTCTGTCAAGCAGTGAAAACAGTTTTACAGGGACAACGTAAGTAAGACAGCGAAGACAGTTTTAGAGGGTTATTTTAGCCGAGATATGAAGAGACTAATAAACATTGTCTCAATCAAACTGTAAAGGCAGCTTGACATGGCTTGTCTAAGTCAAAAGACGAAAATGTCTTAACAGAAACTACCTGAGTCACAAGATGAGAGCAGCTTATGTGAATCAATAGGTAAAGAAAGTTGAACCCTTGCTCCCAGCACCAAGTGATAAGTACAGTTTAATGCGTATTATTCAAACCAAGCAAGGGGTATACCTTAAAAGGGACTGTAGGAGTCACGAGATAATAACGGTTTGAGATAGCTTATGTGATTCAAGAGATGAATGTTGTTTGACAGGACTCATTGAATCAAATGACGAAGACAGTTTGACAGAGGTTGTCTGGTTATCTGAGCTAAGCCTTGAAGTCATTTTGATGCAGAATCTATCTGAGTTTAGAAATAACAGTTAGATGTCAAGGCAGTTATGAATCAACTTGTGAGAATGAGATAATGATAACAAAATGAGTCCATACTTCAACGTATTTTTAATCGAAATAAATTTAAAAAGGCAAGACCGGATGACCAGGCAGTTATGAATCAACTTGTGAAAATTAGATAATGATAACAAAACGAGTCAATACTTCAAGGCATTTTTAATCGAAATAAATTTAAAAAAGGCAAGATAGGTAAACGAGCTTTAACTTATTCGAGTGATAAGCATCCAACGTAGTTGGTAAATTTATCTAAGAAGAGAAGATCAGTTGATAGGAATTAAGAGAACAACAACAACACGTTTTTAAGACATTAACTGAGGAATAGTAAGGCAAATTACATAGTTTCAATGGATAACCAAGTAAAGATAGACTGACCTGTGGAAATGGATTTGATCATTGAAGAAGTACTAATTGGGTGTGACAATTACTTATATCGCAACGGCAATCAATCAAACACAAGAAATAAAATCACTTGTTTCGTCACGGAATTATATCATTTCTTTTTGTTAAGCACAAGGAAGCACAATGAGCTATATGTGCTGCGTCCACTGCGGGAATCAATCTTCAGTTGTACCATTATAAACTCTCAAGCCTACCGCTGAGCTACAGGGGGGGGGGCAAGAAATGAAAACGAGAAGTAACAACCACTTAGGTCGACACGGCAATAAGTCAAAGAGTAAAAAAAAAAAAATGGAGTAACAATATTTTGTGCTTTAAAGACAAAAAGTCAGTCATTAAAACGAGGAGTAACAATGACTTGTCCGAAGCGACAATAAGATAAAACAAGGAGCAAAAAAAAAGTGGCATAATAATATCTTGTGTCGTGAAAACAATAAGCAAAAACAGGGTGTAAGAATCACTTGTCAGAAGCGACAATAAGACAAGGAGTAAAAAAAGTGGCATAACAATATCTGGTGTCGTGAAGGCAATACGTCAAGAAGCAAAAACAGGGAGTAACAGTCACTTGTCCAAAAGGGCAATAAATTAAGGAGCAAAAAAAAATTAGTAACAATGTCTTGTATTGTAAAGGCAATAAGTCAAGAAGTTTGTTTGTAATTAAGCCCAAAGCTACACAATGGGCTATCTGTGCTCAGCCCACCACGGGTATTGAAACCCGATTTATAGCATTGTAAGTCTGCACATATACTGCTGTGCCACTGGGGGCAAGTAAAGAAGAATAAAAATGGAGTAAAAATGTCTGGTGTCGTGAAGGCAATAAGTCAAGAAGTACAAAAGTGGAGTAACAATGTCTTGTGTCGTAAAGGCATTAAGTTAAGAAGTAAAAACGTGTAGTAACAATGTCTTGTGTCGTAAAGGCAATAAGTCAATAAGTACAAAAGTAGAGTAACAATGTCTTGTGACGTAAAGGCAACAAGTGAAGAAGTACAAAAGTGGAGTAAAAATCACTTGTGATATAAGATCCAAAAGCAGATTTCTGTTGTTCAAGTTATAAAAAAACAACAAATCCGTATCTGACAAGTTAAATCGTATTAATAGTAAAAGTTTTCTTAAATATCGCACATTCATGAAATAATCGCTAAATGTGGTAATTGTACAGAATATAGAATCAAGTTCTAAAGGAAACAAAGCCACAAACTCAGAATAACAAAAAAAAGTTTTTACAGTCAATTCTTTAATATGCTAGTTTTCAAAGTTTATGAGTCATCATTATACATATACATATTCAAAATAAGCAAAAACACAAAATATGCACACGAATTAGAAAGTTAACTATTCATATCCTTAGAGGCATAATTATTTTTTTTTATTAAATACAGCGAATTTTCAATAAATAGAATATTCTATTCACCAGGAGGCATAATTTTTCGTTTAATAGATAATTTATTTCCTGTATTCAAACATTTTAAACACTTATTTTTCCAATACAATAAGTTAATGTGCAAAAGAGTAGATAAATAAATAAGGTATGTCAGCTGATTATTATTTCAAATAACAAGAGTATTGTTAGGGTAAAAACTCCCCCTATCGTTAAAATAAAATATCAGAAAAGAAAGAAATAAAAAGTGAGTTATTAGCGAAATAGCTTTAACTTAAGAAAAAATGAAACAAGTTACTTGTTTAGCCTATAAGATATTATGAGAAATGTCTGATTTCTGTAACTAATCACGATACACTTCACTTAGTGTCGAATAGTACTTAAATCTTGCATATTACAATTCTTGCCTTCTAGCAGATAACATTAATTAAGGACAACATTCCATGTATGTTATTCAAGTTCTATTCCTACATGTTTTCCGCAGCACTTAACCTTAAAATATTTTGTAGTTTTTACAGTCTGTCTTTATCAACAGCAATTTTGAAAACTCTTATATCTGAGTTCAATATTAATTTTTATTTTACTTTTTGTAAAATTGAAAATTCTCTTCGGTAGCTGAATTTTTATAATTAGACATTGTACAATTTATTTATTATATGCACTTGAACCTCTTGATAATGATATAAACTAGTAGCTTGTTCCATTGTGCGAAACATAGTTTCACAGTTTGCTGAAAAACTGATACCCAGAACCTTTTGATTTCTATTTTCTGATCAAAGATCGTAATGAAAAGATTTAAAAGTTACTGGTCCTTGAATATTATTTTATTTTTACCACATCTTAAATTAGGTGAGCTTCTAGGTGAACCAGAATTTAGAGAAAAAGTCATTTTGTAGCGTTGGACCAAAAGAACCACGAAATCATCTGATTATCTCTCTCAGATAATCATCAGATTTAAACAAAACAGTTGAATTATGCAGGGTTTAATGAAATCATTTTAGACAGTTCTCTTTCCGTTCTACTCCATAATATAGGGTAAGGGGTTTTTATAGTCTAACTTCTTACAATTCATAGAAAATCAATATAAAGAAAATATAAATTATCGACATATATATATATATATATATATGCTGAACGATAACTCGTGTCTTTGAATTACACTGTGTGTGGCCTTGACTTCGACTTGCTTATATAAATTGAAATAATATATATTATTATATAGTGCACATGAGGGGAATATGATGATCGCAGTGACCTGTGACCTTGTCTTCTATCTTCAACTGTATCCCATTTAATGCAATTTAAGTGATTCGTTGCAATATGGGTAATAAAACTTTCCGTTGAAACTAAAATAACTGAATATATGCTACAAGATAATTTCAAGTGGATTTGTCTACCTATGTAGTAAACGATGACGTGTATTAATGTGGGTTGTATACAGTCCCACAACAACATTCTGCAGAATGTCTTCGTAAAAAAACCAATTGGTTTAAACTTTTGAGGAAAAAATGATGGATGTGACTGGTGCATCTTTTCTGAAGGCCCAGTTTATGGACTCTAGCTGAAACTAGTTAAGAGCGTGACTTTAATTGCAGCTGTTTACTCTGAAACAACTTGAAAATATGTCTATCGAATTATTCAATAACGTTTTTTCTATGATTCTGCATCACATAACATCTGCTTATTCTGGGACTACTAGTTTTATCAATGTCTGACTACGAAGAGGTAAGTCGAGATCAACAAAGATCTTTAATACACCTCACTTCTGATACGTAATTATTGAACTTCTTGTATTACAGAAAAAAAACAAACTCGAACTTTATGCACGTGTATCGAGAGCCCAAGACGATTCTCGTGTCACGTGCATCGAAAATTCATGGCTATCTTATTATCATTTCACGTGCTTCCTATTGTTAAAAACATGGTAATATTTTAACAAAGATGGAACAGGCTTAGAAATAGAGAAATAGGCATAAAGTAGCTTGGCAGATCTTTGCAACACAAAAAAGCGTTTATATTGTATTGTATCTTTAATAACACAGTGTCCATATCATTAATTAGTAAATATATTGTATCTTAAGTTTTTCCGGTTGCTCTGGATTTGACGTAAATCAGAAATAATTTTCCTAAAAACACAAGCAATATGGAGAAACATACATATAGAAATTAAAAATAGGAAATAGTCGAGTGTGTTTGTGTATAATAAGTACAACCATCTCTCCAGGTGTCATTTATGCTTTGTACGCAAGAAATGTAATTTAGAATAAAAATATTAAATCGAAATATATATATATAGTTAAACGCCAATTCGTATCACGAAGAAAATTCTTTTCTCTTTGTACAATAACGTGTTTATCTTCCAGCAAACTGTTCAGATTCCTGATTACACTGGGTCCTGGAGACCTTACGAAATCTCAGCACCCTTCTCCAGGGGAATCCTCTGATTCTTTTAAGAAGTCATATTACCATGGCAACAGCGGACATTTTGGCTCTGTGAACCCGGAATAGGAAACCATATCAGTCTAACCAGATTACCCAACAAGCCCCACTAGTAATTATGTTAGAGCAGCCCGAGTCAACAAAGCGGGCTTTGCTAATCACGTTATGAGCTGTGAACAAATATAGCTTTCAGAATGGGACCAAGTCCAACTGAAGACAGGAGTCCCTTTAGAGACCGCCTGATCATAGAATGCGTCTTCATCCACTCACAAAATAGCACACGCATGTGTGCTAAGAAAAAGCTAAAAAACAAACAAACAGACTGATAGACATATAGATAGATGTTGTCATTAAAAACATCTTTAGCTTTGTGATATCGTAGCAGTCAGTTTTATCTAACATCGTGGTTATGAAATTCTGATATACATCATACCAAAAATGGTATCTTTAAATTGAATAGAGGGCGTGATGAATTTTCTTAAAAGTTGTAAATGGAGGAGGCACAAACATCTGATGTCGAGCATAAAGGAATAACCTAAGTACTTTAACCAGATGTATTTTTATATAAAAACGGTTAAAGTACTTAGGTTATGTGAAAACATATCGGTAACACATGTTTCATGTTTTCATTTTATGTAACAATGACATTGTCATTATGGGTGGAATCGATAACGTTTTATTATAAAAAAAAAAATTAGCCACTAATACAAGCGCGTGAAACTGAAAGCAGATCTTCAGTTACAAATCCAAACTTTAACTTCAGAATGCCAGTTAAAGACATCATATTAATATACCAGGTTATTCAATCTTATATATCAACAGTCATTAATCCGTAGCATTCTTTCTCAACATGCTCTTGATATGATATAAGTGTGATCGGATATAGGAACGATAGCGAATATGAGTTATAGAACTTGGGTCTAATAAGGTACAGGATTAATTTTGTATAAGAGATAACGGGTGCAGGAGTAATATAATATAGAAGTATAGGGTAGAGGTGTGCTAGAGTACAAGAGAAAGAGATTGGATATACATGTGACATTATATTACTATAACACTAATAATAATTTAATAGTGTCGTTCATATTGTATAACACTGCCGATAAGGCCTTTCTTCAATACCAGAACTCATCAGACCGGCTGGGTTACACAATCTAAAGCCTTAATTGAAACGCTATATATTTTTCTGTCTTTTAAAAGACATGTTCATTGGCTGATGTTTTGAAGCTCCACAAGGTCGCGACAGTTCACGTCACCACCTCCAGTCATACTCTATCTGACAACCGTGCATCTTGACAATAGTCCTACAATGTAGTTTTCATTGTAAAAGGCTCCGTTGTAAGGCTGTCGTGTTCAGAGTATCTTACTCCTCCCTGCGGCTTTTCATAATCCATCTATTATATGAGAATGATGGTTTTCCAGAGCATGTTTCAAAGTCCTATCCTACAGAAATTCATACGCGCCACATCCAGCGCATTGACAGAAATGTCTTCATGTGGAATATCATGATTACACTATTCAATTTTCAAATACTAGAGATATGCGATTGTTGAACGGATAATTAGTGGAATAAATTTGTGTACCGCCTGACTTGTGTTGCTTTTCCACACGGAGATCCTTCTTGATTTACGTAACGTTGCCTGGAGCTTGAGGACGGTTCTTGCCACAGAATTTTTTTGTTCGTGGATTCTCATCCGTTACTAAATACCACACTTTGCTTAGAACGGCTGGCGTAGGACTTGTTACAGGTCTCTTATTGAATGGTTCTAGGTCCCTAATCGATCCATATTCCTTTGTTGTTCAATACTTCAGTTACAAGGGATAACACCGTCTTGGAATTTCCAAACCATCCATCTGAACATATAATACACCTTAAAAAAAAAAAACGCTCAGACTTGCAATCAGATTATGGCCCTCTTAATGAAACATGTCAGAAAAGGTCGCGAAAACAACATTTGACCAACTTTTCTTCCTAGATGATATCGATGTCGCTAATGATTTCAAGAAAATATAACTGGCTTATAGCTAAAAGTGTTACATTCAATAAAACACTGCAATACTGAGGTTAAAAACAGAAATCAGTGATTCATAACCTCCCAGTAGCTCAGCAGTAAGTCTGAAGGCTTGCTAAAATTCGGGTTTCGATACCCATGGTGGGCATAGCGCGGATAGCTCATTGCGCTTAACAACAAATAGATAGTGGTTTATATGCATAATGTATTAACTGTACTGACTAGTATTGCTAAAAATGAAACATCCCGTTACTGTGCATTAACTTGCAGCTTAAAACTTTTATCTTGATTAACACCTAACTATGTCTGGGGACAGAGAGCTAGTGATAGCGCATATATATCAAACAACTAATCTTTATGTGTCTAGTTTCATTAACAGTATTGATTAAAACGTCCAATATATATATATATATATATCATATGTTTATCTTTATTGCTTTTTGTTTATTGGTTATGCTATATACATATTATTATTATTATGAAGATTATTTTGCATTACTACCTGAGGACATGGATTTAAGCCTAACTTATGTCTCCTAATCTGGACGAAGGTTGTGAGATCTTATTGGGATTATGGTCGAAAATATTGATAGAATCAAATACCCTACTGATGAATAAATGCATTCTAATCATTATAGGCTTTTGTCTTACGTCATTGAATTATTAGCAGCGTATTAAATTATCTTTAGTATTTCTGAATTAATTTTCAACTTCTGAGTTATGTAGTTAGTTTACTTTGATAAGAAGTTATTGATAATTATTAATTACCACGACTCATCCTCCGCCAGAAAATAGTTCTTCAAGTAAGTTACCCTGCTCCTCTTTTAGTTTTGTATGCCTTTCCATGTACTGTTATACGGAATGAACAATACTGTTCTATTACTATAGAAATTTCAACACAAAGTTAAAATTGAATGACCAATCGATCTTCTTCATTTTCTGGGTCTTTACACTCAACAATAAGACCAACCTCCTTCCATATACTCTCGTTACCAAGGTTCTAGCAGTTGACAGGCTGCTTGGTGTAATATTGATCATTGTTTTTCTTTTTCCTTGCTCTCTTCTCTCTAGTCTTATTACAAAAGTTTAAGCAATTGACAGGATCCTTCACGTAATATTAATCATTATTGTTTTTACCACCCCTTTCCTCTACTCCAACTACCAAAGCTATAACAATTTATAGGCTGTTTGTTGTAATAATAAGCACTGTTGTTTTTTGACCCCTTTCCTCTACTCTAACTACCAAAGTTATAGCAGTTTATAGGCTGTTGGGTGTAATATGATCATTGTTGTTATTTTTCTTACCCCTTTCCTCTACTCTAACTACCAAAGTTATAGCAGTTTATAGGCTGTTGGGTGTAATATGATCATTGTTGTTATTTTTCTTACCCCTTTCCTCTACTCTAATTACCAAAGTTATAGC
>NW_013666974.1:165705-177848 GCF_000517525.1 Limulus polyphemus
AATCATTGTTGTTTTTCCCACCTCTTTCCTCTACTCTAACTACCAGAGCTATAGCAGTTGACAGGCTGTTGAGTGTAATATGATCATTGTGGTTTTTTACCACCCCTTTCCTCTACTATAACTATCAAAGTTATAGCAATTGACAGCTGTTGGGTTTAATATGATCATTGTTGTTGTTTTTCTTACCCCTTTCCTGTACTCTACCTATTAAAGTTATAGCAGTTGACAGCTGTTAGGTGTAATATGATCATTGTTGTTGTTTTTCTTACCCCTTTCCTCTACTCTAACTACCGAAGTTATAGCTGTTGACAGCTGTTGGGAGTAATATGATCACTGTTTCTTCCTACCCCCTTAACTCTGCTTTCATTATCAAAGTTAGAGCAGTTGACAGCTGTTGTTAGGTGTAATAGTGATCACTGTTTCTTCCTACTCCCTTACCTCTGCTTTCATTCCCAAAGTTATAGCAGTAGGTAACTCTCTTTAAATATCTGACCTCTCCTTGTCCTTTTGCAGTTCGTGCACAGTTCACGCCTTCCATTCCCAGACCGATTGGCTCGTATTTAAATTAATTGAAATAATAATGCTTCCACATGTGGTCGTTTTGATTGCAAAACTTGGTTTCCATGGCGACCTACACCAGTTCACTTCCGTTTGCTTTGGTAAAGGGCGGATCGTCTCAGGGCTTAAAGTTTGTACAATTAAATAGCAGTCCCCCTTTCATCAACTTTACATACCTACAGGCAGTAAGCTATTGTTACTATAGTCACAATTTCAATGTTTTTGTTGTTTGTTAGACGTCAAAACGTCAGCCATTATTCTTGGGAACTGTGCTCTACCGCTCACCTAGACTATAGAAATAAGTTCCACATCTAATGCATCTTTTGGGAACATGTAAATGTGTAGTTAGTGTATAAAGCACACTTATGCAATAGCCTGTGCTTCAAATGGCACATGTAAATCGATTGTTTTTATAATGTATAAAGAAAAACTAAACTAAGTTAATTTGTTATATCTATTTATAAACACAATCGAAATGTAGAATTAAACAACCTTACCTAGCCAATCACAGTTAGGACTTTTCACTTCTAGCCAATCACAGTCAAGGTTGTTTGCACTTCCTCTTCTTTAGTTTGGAATATATATTTTTTCTGTTACCATGATCATTCAATGTTTTAAGTGGTAATATGTGATGTTACAACTCAATAAATTGATAATGTTTTATACGTTCCGAGAAACTACGTGTAGAACAACGCTTTCCGTAGTAATATACAACACAATAATGTCTATATTTGTTCATACGTTTTGAGAAACTACATGTAGAACAATGCTTTCAGTAGTAATATACAACACAATAATGTCTATATTTGTTCATACGTTTTGAGAAACTACATGTAGAACAATGCTTTCAGTAGTAATATACAACACAATAATGTCTATATTTGTTCATACGTTTCGAGAAACTACATGTAGAACAACGCTTTCAGTGGTAATATGCAACACAATAATGTCGATACTTCTTTATATGTTTCGAGAAACTATGTGTAGAACAACGCTTGAAGTAGTAATATATGTGATGTTACAACTCAATAATATTGATATTTTTTATACGTTCCGAGGAACTACGTGTAGAACAACGCTTTCAGCAGTAATATATGTGATGTTACAACACAATAATATTTTCTTAAACAATCTCTCAATAACCATCACAAATCAAAAATGACGTAAACTCAGGTTTACAAACATCTTACTGTCTTTTCCACATGCGATTAAAACTTTTTCATTATTTTAACCCTTACCCTATGAAAGGTTATCCCTGTAGCGAGTAAAAGGATCTGACAGTAAGTAAAAGTAATAGAGTCTTACAATTATTAACACAGAAATTATAGTTAGCTTTTCAATCTAAATTCAAAATCAAATTTACGAATTTCATATTATGATACAACCAGCACCTTCAATAAAAAAAATACGGCAATTTAAAGGAAGCATTATCGTTGTAATATAAAAGTTACTGAAAGTTCCTAGGTTGAAAATTTTAGTTTAACTCCAGAGCCTTGCCGTTTGTTAACCAATTAACCATCTCTTAAGACACTACTCCACATTCCACTGTAAAAAATTAAAAAAATGTCTTTGATTACTTGTACTTAAGTTGTCTGTGTTGTAATCATGTAAATATAGATGTATTTCATTGTAAACTAAGTCTTTGACTATTCAGTAGTTTGTTAATTAAAGTTTCAGATATTTAGAATACGTACCTTAAATCCGGAGTTTTTTCAGCCTAATTAAACAAACTTACGTGGATTGTGATCATCTCCCTTCGCTGGCTGTGCTGAGTTTGGGTATAACTGATGTCTCTCTGATCATCAGGATTGATCGGAGAGGTCGAGTGGGATAAATCAACGTCTACTGTCCACTAAATAATTGATAGAAACACTTACTGCCCTGACCACGTGTTTTCTTATTTGATCACTTACCTAAAAAGAAAGAAAAAAGTAAACTTATTTCTTTTGCAAATCGCAGTGAAACGAACAGATTTCGCTGACAAAATAAGTCTTATTCTTAAACATCTGTAGCTTCTAAATAACGCAGGTAGACAAATAAGCACACGAATCTATTATAATAATACTCAGTTTATGCCTCTTCTGAAAATTCGCGCGTACCTTACTATCTAAGTGCGCATGCGCGCACACTTTAAAAAAATGTAAACATAAGGCGGATATAAATATATTTTAGTAAACATTTTGTACAACAACACATTAACATATTAAAAGCTTAATCAAAGTTTTTGAAAAAGGTCTAACGTTAGGTCGTAAAATAACATTATAGCATTGATAGTATTAAGTACAGTAAAGTTTAGCCCTAAATAAACTAAAGCAAAAAACGTACTCAAGTTGCAGTGTTAATTTATCTATTTATAGAATATAGGCCGCACTTAATAAAGGTCAATGCTTGGCCTAAGATTTCAGTGTCTGCTATTAGAATTATTTTGTATTATTCTACAAACCCTGTATTTAAAGAAATGCTATTGCAATAAAAATATTAATTTGACAGTAAATGTTTTGTGGATCTCTGCTAATTGAATAATAAGATACACTCATTGATTCCCGGAACGTTTCATGGCTATTTAGAATTACAGAATTATTTGGAACAGCTGCTGAATATCTGTTCCGTAAATTTTCCATCGCTATGAGTAGATTAATATAACGAAGTACGGTCCGTACAACTGCAAACATTAGAAACCTCAGCAATCACTTCTGTTACCGAAAAAAGTTGAATTAATTTCATTTAATAGGCTTAAATGGAAAGAAAAAAACAACAACATGTAACCGGTCAATATGCAAATATATTTTTTCTTTGTTTGTTTGTGTTCATTTTTTACTATTGAAATATTAGATATTGAGGTTAATATTTCTGGCGTATACGTACACTTTCTCAAATAATATCTTGCTTTTTGTACTGACTTAAATAATAGGCTTTATACTTATAACTTACTACTAGTATAGTTGCTAGTTTCTGAAGACTTAACCTATACTTCAATGAGTGCATAGCCTCCTAAGGAGTGAAAGTTTACTTACCCAATCTATTTTTATTTTATATAGTTGAATAGTGACGCCTATAGTTTGCACTCACACACAAAGCTGACTTTTTATATTCGACAGAAATGTCCTTCATAGTCTATAGCCATGAATGCAGAAATGTTAAAATTAACACTCACATTGATTCTATTTTAATTACACAAAAAGCGCGCACACCTGACACTCAACTAAAGATCGATGAAGCTTACTGCATGTTTATTTTACAGCATGCACATCTGACAGTCAAGTAAAAATCACTGAGGTTTACTGTATGATGTTTATTTTCCAGACGTAATTATTGAAGCATGTACATCTGACACTCAAGTAAAGAACATTTAGGTTTAGTGTATGTTAGGTTAGTTAGTGAAGCATGTATATCTAACACTCAAGTAAAAATCACCAAGCTCTGTTGTATATTTATTTTTCAGACTTAATTAGTGAAGCAAGTACATCTGACACCCAAGTAAAGATCAACAAGGTTTGTTGTATATTTATTTCTAGACTTAATTAGTGAAACGTGTACATCATTGAAGTTTACAGTATGTTTATTTTACGGTATTTTGTATTTATTGCAAAGTTATTAAGGCTAAATGCCGCCGTTTATAATTTTGAACTACTGACCAGAGGGAAAGCAGAAAATCTGTAGCACCTAACCACCTACCATTCATACTTAAGTATTAACAGTCACTGATCTAATGTACCCACGACTAAATGAGGGGAGAAGATATTTTGTGGTAGCGCACAGATTCTAATCCTGTTACTATAAGCGTTTTTTATAAAGCACTTAAGTGGTGAATGGTATACTGCTTACAAAATTCAGATCTTAGTCAGATTTATTCGCAAATACATAAAAAACTCAAATAAATGATTCTATATTAATCAAAATATTTAGAACTCATTCTAGTTTATTCATTTTGAAATCTACAGACTTTTACTAGCAGGTTTACTTATTTATAATCTGCAGGTGTACATGGTTCAAAAAGCTCGTACAAACTAGAAGAATTTATATCAACTTCACGAACAGTTTCCTAGCAGATCATTTCACACATTAATTATTTATGTAGTATTGTCGTTGTAAATAAAATCACGCAGTAAAACGGTAGTTTCGACAGCCAATACAAATTAATCACAGTGCGTTTAGCACCCGTAAATTTCATATGCTGGATATTTCACCTTGTTCCGAAAAAATATCAGTTTCAACGATAGATCACGTGCAATGTAATAACGTAATAATGGCCACATTTAATTAACAGGGTTCTATAATAGAACTTCTACTTATAACGAAACTTCCTGATATTACTGCTATTGAACCAATGCTATTCCAGCTATTATAAAATGACGTTTCGACACGGTAAGCCAGAATATTTTAGTGTTATGAGCTTAAGGAGGGGGGGGGGGAGATCAAAATGTATTGTTAGATGCAAAATTTCTCAATGGGCTATCTGTGTTCTGCCCACCATGAATAATGAAATCTGATTTTTAGCGCCTTAAGCCTGAAGACTTACCGTTGAACCACTGGGGCTTCTTAATACAGAGTAACATACGAAAGTGTGATGCCTAATAGTTACCGATAGAGGGCGGTTTGTCTTAATTGTTATAACCTTCATCTTTTTGTCACTGTTGGCCAGCCTTTTTATTTTTCATGTTTAGAAGTTTTGCCGTTTCATTTGTAAGTAAAGGATATATATCAAAAGACTCCTTTCGCAAATGTACGTTGAGAATTGACAAATTAAATATGGTAAATACGTATTCATCAATTTTATGTATTCATTACAAGTTTCTAAAAGAATTCAAAACTTTATCGAGAAATACATCTTTATGCGGAAAAGTGCATTTAATGGGCCTAAACTAAACTAACTGACTAAACGCACTTAGATGGCGAAACAATGCAGTATTTAAGCTTATATAGTTTATATATACTTGGTCCAATAAGCCTAACTTACACATTTTATGCTTTGATAATTGTTATTTTATGCATATATTTTGTTTGTTTGTTTTTGAATTTCGCGCAAAGCTACACGAGGGCTATCTGCGCTGGCCTTCCCTAATTTAATCGTGAAAGACTAGAGGGAAGGCAGCTAATCATTACCACCCACCGCCAACTCTTAGGCTACTCTTTTACCAACGAATAGTGAGATTGACCGTCAAATTATAACGCCCCCACGGCTGAAAGGGCGAGCATGTTTGGTGTGAGGAGGATTCGAACCCGCGACTCTCAGATTGCGAGTCGAGTGCCCTAACCACCTGGCTATGCCGGGCCGCATATATTTTGTATTATCTAGTATCACGTTATTGGGCTCTAAACAGTAGCAAATACTCCCATATTTTCCCCACTAAACGTTTTATTTTTATTTTTAAAGATGTTTAAACTGATAATTTTGAACAATTATATTCAACGCTCTTGCAATATACAATTACATGCTTTTAGTGAAAGCCTTATTTCGATACAACTAGGAAAGAATTCTCCTATAGCTACGATTATGATTTTAAAATACGTATTTTTTTCACCAACTGTTTAATGATGTGTAAAACAGTCATTAAATCGATACGTTATTTTTCTGAGTACATTTTAGCACACGCTGCACTTTGCAAAACAAGAGACAGAAATAGAATTTTCAATCTGAACATCACTTTTTGCGCACATGGGATAAACTGTGAGGTCAGAGATCCCTAAGATTCACGTATAGCCATCTCTAATTTAAAAGTACCGATCGGAGTGAGAGAAGCCAGCCAACAGCCCGCGTGATCAGGGCTATGAACCGATTAGCAGCAGTGACTTTCATTTTTATAAAACGTTCACAGCAGAAAGTGTGGAGCGTGTTCATCGGCACCACGGCTTTCGTGGACCCCCCTCCCCCGATCCAATCGTTAGGTTATCCCTGTATTGGTAAAACGCTACGGATTAGATCCGACCGTTAGTGTATCCCCCTAATGAAACACTTCAAGGTAACTAACTGTCTTCGCTCAACACTATGTTCCGACTTATGATCACACAATTGTTTTACATTTCAGAATAAAGTTTTACTGTGTTATATTATTTTATTATAATCATTTGTCAGCTAGTAGCATCATTGTCTTTCGCTGTACCGTGTAAATAAATAACAATATTTATGTTTTATATCAATATTGTTTTGTATACGAAATTAATACATTTTGCAATGAATTTAAGTCATAGAGATATCTACGCTCTTCTTTTGCTTCGAGACAGAGTTAGCTCTTAATATGTATATATATATATATTTAGAATTAAAATCTTATATTCTTCCCAGTACATATGAAACCACAATACTCATTAGAATAAGGTTTTGAAGATACTTAAAACATATGAACGGTTTTAATAATCAAGCAATCTGTTTTGTTTTATGTTAATGAGTATTTCTCCCTTTTAAGAAAAGATGGAATTTTGCAAGTTATTTTAAACTAACTTAATATGAAAGTTATATAACCAAAATAATTTATTTTCTATTTGTTTTTCTGAAAAATAAGAATAAATCAGTTTAAAACATTTTTAGGTTTCTGTCTTTAAGTGTTTGGCTTATAAAGCTGAATAAATTGAGTCTAATTCATGATATCAAAGATCAACAAATCGAATCTTTATATAAATGGACACGTATGTATCCATTTTACCGATAGTAAAGTAAAAGTCAAGTAAAAAAATCACAAACTTTTGTTCTCAGTACTGGACAACAAAGTAAATTTGTGGCTATATTTATATTTATGTGTGTATTATGCCCGTACATGTACCCATATTCTTTCCTTGCTAGTCCCAAGAGATTCCATACAATTTCACACCCGGCTGAAGATGCCCGTTTAGGCCTAGCCCTTCGAGAGAAATGGTCTACTGGATACTGGTATTGATCAGTTAGGCATAGCCTGCTATTGTTGTCCAGCAACCTGTAGACATTTCGGAGAGATAAAGATGGGTCATGATCAAAAGACACACATACACAGAAGTGACTTTCGATGTCATAGTTATGTCTCATTTATTCTGGTGACTCTGACAGTACTTTCATACATTTTGATCTTTCACTTTTTTCTCAGTTTCACTTTGAAATCACGACACTTTGGGCAAGATTTTTTTTTATTTTTATATATGTCCGATAAATATAAACTCATCCCTTAACGTTTTTTTCGGGCTTCAACTATCGTTGAACTGGTACTGGCTTTCTTCAGATTATAGACGAAAATGTACTAATTAGACACTAGGTAAGTAAAAGCTTTTGAAATTAATTATTACAACTGTAATTGTACTATCTAAAATATATAATCATTTTATTATTATTATTTAGGAGTTTGTGACACAATATATGTTGTATATTATACCGTTTGTATAAAGCTTCAAAAGTGGTGTAACTTAGGAAAACTCATAAACTCTGTTTCTATAATTAATTACTATGATTCCGATGAGGTGCTTACTACAATATAGTTGACAATTTTGGCTTTTGCTCATAAAATAGAAGATGAAGTACTTAATAAAATATAGTAGATGAGTTTGGCTCTCTACTCCCAAAATACAGGATAAGGTACTTAATAAAATATAGTAGACGAGTTTGGCTCTCTACTCCCAAAATACAGGATAAGGTACTTAATAAAATACAGTTGACGAGTCTGGCTCTCTACTCACAAAATACGTTTGACGACTTTGGTTCCTTACTTACAAAACAGAAAATGAGGCACTTAATAAAATATAGCTTAACACTCTGACTTCAAAATACAGTAAAGTTAAGGACGTGATAACATGAGAGCTTGTATTATTGGTCAAGTTCCACGTTTCATTTCATGAAATATTTACGGTGACTGAATAGATAATGTTAAAACATAAAATAAGGCTTTCAACTAGTTATCTTTATTACTAATAATAGTTTTGCATCAATGATGATTAACCCCCGAAACAATACTTTAAATAGTGTGTGCATGAAAAAACAAAAAAAACATGCTCTTATTTCTTCTGGTTACACTTGTGACTATAACGAGAACAACATAGTGAAATCCTGACTTTAATTCTGATTTGTTGTGACTTATATATAAAAAAAAGAAGATAAAAATAACCCTTCATCAATTTAATCCAATTTACACCTAAGCAGTTGGACAATATAAATAACATCGCAACTTCTACTATGTCATCGTATCCCATCCAGCCCGAAGAGTCCTGGTATCAGGCGAAAGGTCTCATCGGCACTTTTTATATTACAGATGGTACAGTTGAGATGTTATTACGTACACTTTGCTCAAAAATTATACCCCAAAACGAAAAGAAGAATTATGTAGAAAAATACTATTCACGGGTATTTTTTTATTCTTTATAATTTGGCGGACATGTAAGCAGTCAATATTTTAGTGTTGAAATATAACCCCTGCATGTCCTCAAAATTGGTCCTGTCATTACCAAGTTTTACTTTTACAGAAATGTAAAACAAAAATGAAGTATTTCTACTTTGAGAAATAACTTAGGCCTATTACCTTCACTTACAGACGGTAATGACCAACCATTTGTAGGGCGTTGAACTTGAATTAGCTGCTCCTCAGACTGTCACTCATCGTCCACTGATAGCTTTTAGTAACCCCTACGTAATCGACCACTAGTGTTATGTTCGCTTAATCCAAGTTTGCCAGTTAAGGATATTTACTGTTTTCAATTCATGATGTTAGAAAACACGTAAGTTTAAGAAGTCTTGATAGAAATGAAAAACAAAAAAAAAACCTATAACACGAGCACTTTCGAAACGTGGACCTTTCTTCTTCAGAGGCAAACTGGGAATCAATGCTGCTTTCAATAATATGGTTACTTAGTTCACATACTAGATAAAGATAAATACTTCTGGTTTTTATACGTTTGATAATCTTCACGTTCCCGCTATTTTTTTTTCTCGTCTCCAAGGAAAAGGCTAATCCGCATGCATTAGCTAATGTAATATCTTGAATAACACGATAGAGTTCAACAAACAAAGAGTATTTGGAATGAATGTGAAGATATCAGCATACTTAGCTGGAACCACATCTCATCACAGATAGTCTTGTCTACTTCTGCTTAGACGATCAAAATGAGTGTATGTATTAAAATAAAATAATCAAGAACGGATAATGTATGCACCACTGACAAAGAAGCAATGACAGCAGCAGTGCTGAGATAAAAAGGAAACTAAGATACAGTAATCACATAACCAACCAAACTTTCCATAGCAGCCACGTCGTTAGGTAATAGTTACCACATAGTGAAGGAGTTCAACGTCTTAATAGCAGAATAAACTTGGTTAAAATGGCCATGCAGATCAATTTGAAGTAGCCCTAGTAACAACAAAACCTACTTTGTATGATCATGTTAATTATCTCAAGTAACATAAAGCAACTATAAAGACCCAATATCATCAAACTAATCAAGCATTTAATCAAATGTCACCGTAATAATCATAGTCACTCATTGTCGTTATCGAAACCATAGATCCCAGCTTTATATAACGTTAATGAGATCATCCCGTAATTAAATAGAAGAATCAACGAATATGAAACGCGGGAAAGAATAAACATAGAATAAATGTTATAAATAAATAGAACAGAACTCAGTGTAAACTTTTTGAATCCAGTTTCAAGAAGAAGAAAAACAACTAGTGAAAGATAATCAAGTGTAACCAACTCGGATTAGTTATTTAATATGTTTTTTTTTACACGTGGACAGAGTTTTCACAAATATTTTGCCTATTGATTTACAAAATCGTAAGTTAAAATTCATAAAAAAATATTCACGTGACATTTCCAATATGGCAACTGCTATATTTTTACTATAGTAAACTGAAATGATATATTTCTACTGTACTGATCTTAACTACTGCTCTTGTTGTGTGTTTTTATGAAAAACGTCAACACTATATTATTAGGAGATTCCAGAAGGAAACACGTGTGTTCCATTATCCAAACACTAATATCAGAAACAGTTTTATAAATATCTACTTTTAAGACCGTTACCTCATATAAAAATGATATAACCAGAAGCAAAAACTAATACTAGTTGTTTAAAATGGAAGCGATAATCCTACGTGCTCATATCAGATATAACCTTCTGCACTGGAGCGGGCACTGAGTGTGTTTGTTTAGTATTACTGCTAATACTCGATGAACAGAATTAAATCAAGTAAGCACACCGGGGCCCAAAATGGCGCGTGTCTCGTTACGTAGCGTGACTGATTATGCAAATGACCTCCACTAATTAATATGGCATCTTAAAATTGCCGGTTGTTTTCCATCCTGTGTTCTTGCTTTAAGTAAAGATACATAATTGTCAGCGAAGTAGCAGTTAAACGAGACAGATTATCGTACGTAAACACATGTCAGGCACATATATGGGTGTCTGTTTCCCATATGCTAAAACAGGATTATAATGGTAATAACGGAGGCCTTGCCATGAATTAAGAAGTAGTTTAAAATACAACTTTGCATAAATCATTAGTATTGCATAACGTCCATCATTCAAACACACATACACAAATATAAATGTATATGTAGTTGAAAATGTGCATATATAAATATATGTATGTGTGTGTATGAAAACAGATTGACGAATTTCTTTATATATGGATATGCAAAACAAGAAGAAGAATTCTAAAATGGTAAAAACATCAAATAGAAGAGAAACTGAATTCGTGCGGTACGCGTAAAAAAAAGTCAGCCAGTGAATGGTGTTTTATTGGCATATTTTTTCATCAAAACCTTTCTTTTACATATTGTATGTTTTATTTTACTCCTTTGTCATATATTCTATGTCTATGGCCGTTATAGTAAGAACAGCGATTTATTGTTACTAAGATGAGGAAAGACTACGTTAAAGACAAGCTATTCTGACAGCGATTTATTGTTACTAAGATGAGGAAAGACTACGTTAAAGACAAACTATTCTGACAGCGATTTATTGTTACTAAGATGAGGAAAGACTACGTTAAAGACAAGCTACATCTGACAGCGATTTATTGTTACTAAGATGAGGAAAGACTACGTTAAAGACGAGCTGTTCTGACAGCGATTTATTGTTACTAAGATGAGGAAAGACTACGTTAAAGACAAGCTATTTTGACAGCGATTTATTGTTACTAATATGAGGAAAGACTACGTTAAAGACAAGCTACATCTGACAGCGATTTATTGTTAATAAGATGAGGAAAGGGTGCCAGATAGCTTGTCTTTAACGTAGTCTTTCCTCATCTTAGTAACAATAAATCGCTGTCAGATGTAGCTTGTCTTTAACGTAGTCTTTCCTCATCTTAGTAACAATAAATCGCTGTCAGAGGTAGCTTGTCTTTAACGTAGTCTTTCCTCATGTTAGTAACAATAAATCGCTGTCAGATGTAGCTTGTCTTTAACGTAGTCTTTCCTCATCTTAGTAACAATAAGTCGCTGTCAGAAGTAGCTTGTCTTTAACGTAGTCTTTCCTCATCTTAGTAACAATAAATCGCTGTCAGAATAGCTTGTCTTTAACGTAGTCTTTCCTCATCTTAGTAACAATAAATCGCTGTCAGAATAGCTTGTCTTTAACGTAGTCTTTCCTCATCTTAGTAACAATAAATCGCTATCAGAATAGCTTGT
>NW_013666974.1:178794-188429 GCF_000517525.1 Limulus polyphemus
ATTATAACGCCCCCACGGCTGAAAGGGCGATCATGTTTGGTGGGATGGGGATGCGAACCCGCGACCCGCAGATTGCGAATCGAGCGTCCTAACCACCTGGCCATGCCGGGCCACTTTCTCTATGATACTGATATTTTTATATTATATGCTCGAAGTGTTATTTTGTTTTGTTGCAAGATTCGTCAAACGTAGTAAAATGATGGAAATAGAGAGAAGGAAATATATCATCGAGCGACATTTAGGGAAACCACTAATTACTTCACGCACCTCTACCTGCAATATGGTAAGTAATTTTAAACTTTACAACATTTACTGAGCTATTCCAACTTTCCGAGATATACCAGTTATTTAAAAACCAGATCTCTCTCAATTTCACGAAATGAGAACAATATTTAATATTAATTAAAACTTGACTGAAGAGAAGAGTATTGTATTACAATATTTGATTTTTTTAGCTTTCCTCTATTTCGGTATTATTAACTTGCTAGCAGTAATAATTATAAATGAAAATTAAAAAAGACAAAAATCACCATAGTTAGTGCAGCATAACCAAAATAAAAAATCTATGTCCTTTCCTGGCTACAATTGATTTGTTTTGAACTTTGCGCAAAGCCACACGAGAGCTATCTGCGTTGCCCGTTCTTAATTTACTAGTGACATACTACAGGATAGACAGCTAGCTGGTTAACACCATCCACCACCAGTTCTTCAGCTAATATTTTACCAACAAATAGTGGGATTGGCTGTCATATTATAACTCCCTCACGACTGAAAGGGCGAGCTTGTTCGGGGACGGGATTTGAACCCGCGATCCTCAGATTGTGAGTTGAGTATCTTAACCACCAGGTCATGCCAAGCTACCGTTTCTTGCTACACAACTTGTTTCTTTAAATGTTTGACTTAGGTTTACGTAAGATTCTTATAGACATCCCCCACCCTGTAGAAATGTTTTCCCTGCATTATATATTAAAGAACAACAACAAAAGACTACAGTTTGTCTTATCACGTCTTCTAAGCACACTTCTGCTCTTTATTTAGAGATATTAGCATTTAAGCTAATTTATAAAACTACAAAACTGTAGATATACAAGTTAAAGTGAGGAAAAATGAGAGAAACCTTCATGTATATTCTGTTTAAAACTAGATTCTTAGCCAGCATGTATATGAGGAAATAGAACCAAAACAAAGTTTTTTTTAAAATCAAAGGATATTTGTTATATACACACTCAATATATACCTCTTCCGAACGTGATCTTTGTGTGAAATCGACCAGAGAAACGGCATACGTGGGTGAAACAACTCTTGCTACTGCAGACGCACGTATATAGTTAGGTGTTCAACACACATTAGTGTATGTGGTTGTACAGTGTATGTGTGTGTACGTGAACCAGTTTCATCACCCTTTTCACTTGAGGAATAATGCCGAATTTACTAAACAGGGTGTAATTAATGAAAGTTGATTCAGGGTGAACCTCGTCCCATGAGTTTAATTATTCGGACCTAGGCCTAGTTCTTATTATTTGCATGGACATTCTATTAGTGGTGTTGCTTGTCGTCGAATTTTCTTAATATATGGTGATTATTATACCATGACATCTCCGTGTTCGGTAGAAACAGAAACCATGTACTCTTATAACATTCCAAACGATATTTTGATAAGTTTTGTTATAAACAGCAAGTTTCAGATTAAACTAAGTAATAACCTACTTATTGCACAAAACTATGTATAATGTGAAGATAATATCAAATTATATATATATATATATCTTTAAATTTATCAATAGCAGTTTCCCAAAAGAGTCTGACCTGATATATACATGTATAAATCAATACTACAAACACTCTATATTTTTATGAACTTTGCTTCAATTATACAAAAAAATATTAATCTATAATATATACATATATGCGTGTGAGTGTGCTTGTATATTATATACGATGTTCATGGCCAATTTAACTCCTAGTCTATCATTTAACATCGCGAAAGCACAAATCCAATACAAATACTTTCCAGAAAAATGCCTCTTACATATTCCGGCAATGCCCGCTTCGATAATTTTTGGCATAGATACAGCGCATAGCATGACGGGAATGACAAACGCCAAGACAACCAGACACTACAAATACGGACAAAAATTACTAATTGCCTTGAAGATTATTTAAAGACTGGGAAATGAAAATTATCCCAAGGTGTTCTACTCTTTAGATTATTAGATTACTTAAATAGTATTCCGTATTCAATGGAATCCTCATGTTTTAAAACAGCTGGAAAGTATATCATACATTTAATTTAATTTGTGCTATTATGCTATTAATACAGTAGCCTTGTAGTTGCAGTTATGATCAAGGGAAAACAGAAGTTTTTTTTTTCCTGTAACTAATCATCTGATCACTACATGATAAAATTTGGTTTGTTTGGAAGTTCGCGCAAAGCTACACGATGGCTATCAGCATTAGCCGTCCCTAATTTAGCGATGAAAGACTAGAGGGAAGGTAGCTAGTCATTACCACCCAACGCCAACTCTTGGACTTATCTTTTACCAACGAATAATGGGATTGACCGTCATATCATAATGCCCCCATGGCTGAAAGAGCGAGCGTGTTTGGTGGAACGGGGGATTCTAGCCTGCGACCCACAGATTGCGAGTCAAGCGCCCTAACCATTTGGCCATGTCAGGACATCATGATAAATACAAACATAGACATAATTTACGCGTGTTTTCGATATCAGGAGTAACAGCCTATAAGTTATTGCTGAACTTTGTATCTGCAAATGGGAGTTTCTATATATATAATGGAGGGATACTGACTGTCATTTTCACCGTACTGGATATGCAAGAAACATGCTACAACCCTAATAATTTAGTAAGTTTTCAGTTACAAGTTATCTTCAGATATTGAGGTAGGCTTGTAACATATACACACGTAGCATATTTTATTCCCAGGCATTTGATATCTGAATCCGTAGTCAGGAGTTTTTGGACAAAACATAGCCCAGTGCTTGTAACACGCAATGAAAACATAATTATTGTCACCACCACTAAAGTACAGTCTTAGTCAAAATGTTTGAATATTTTGTAACAAATAAGGTCATTATTATTAAGATGGAATACAAATACACTTAGTGTTGTCAAAATGAGAAATGCATATTATATTAAACATCTACATATGTAACTTGTATAACGAGACAAGTTATATGGACATCATGAACGATTTATTAGAACAGCAAACAATTTTATTAAACACCTGTAGAAATATGTGTAATTCAGTATTTTACCTATCCCAACAAAACCTTACCTAAACATATATAATGACAAAATATAACATCAAATTATCATAAATAGTGCCTGTCACCTTATAACAGTTCATATTAAATATTCAGTACTTGGTTGGTCCTTCTCGTACTCTAATATCCTCCGCAAGGCAACGTGGCATGCTGTCGATGAGGTTATTGATGTAATTCACCATGTTTCAACCAACTTGTTACTAGAGGGCGGCGCAACTCAGCTACAATAGCTGGTTTAAGGTCTTGGTTAGCAATTTTCTGGCCCAGTTCTGCCAAACAGTTCTCAATGGGATTACAATCTGGAGATATTGCTGGCCATAGCAATCTTGTAACGTCCTCCTGGTCGAGATAATCCTGTATAGTACGTGTACTATGGGCAGTGGCATCGTCATCCTGGAACACAAAAACCTTGCCCTAGCATATGGCAGAAATATTGTCTCCATATGATGCTTTTAGAAGGCGCCATTGACGTTTCCCTGGGGGACATGAAGAGCAGTTTTTCCACCATAATGAATAGCTGCCTAAATATGTACTGCACCACCTCCTGTGTGTTACCTGTGGGAAAGACAGTCTTCCCTCATCCACGAATCCTACCACCAGCTTTAACAAGCCGAAAATCAGGACACATCTGAAAAGATGACATGTTCTAATTGTTAGTTGGCATGCTGTCTTGCCTAAGTAACACGGTGACGGCAGTGAATTCTAGTTAATATCAGTTTGCAGATAGCCCTTCTTGTTATAATAACTTTGTTTGGTCAGTCTCCTATTCACTATTCGTCTGGATATCCTGGGATGAGTGTGTTCATTCCATTCCTGTCGTAAGATGTTGAAAGACTTCTTTGGACTTTGACATATTAACCTGATCAAAACTCCATCATCTCGGGCAGTAGTTTTTCGGCGTCTACCGGTACACATTCCTGTAACAACTTTTCCTGTAGTCTAATGACGTTTCAGGAATCTGGATACAGTACAATAGAGGTACCCTACTGTTCTGTAAATGTCCGTTTGCTTCATACCATTTCTGGACAGTCGAACAATTTGACACCCTATAACTTCTGGCACGTGACGAGGCATAATTGTACACCAAGTACAGCGAAATTGTCTGAACAAAGCGTTGATTTGTTTCCAAAACGATTATACCAAAATAATACCGTTCTATACAAACCAGGTGTAATTGTGTGTTTTGATGAATAAATGTTCGAAACAACTTATACAGACCAAAATAACAACTCATGTTTGCCCGATCATACGATACCTTTTCTGTTAGTACTCGAGCATTTACTCAATAACTACTCCATGCATGTAGACAATAACATCAATATAGAACAGCATGCAAACATTTTTGTCAATATACTATTTCTTTCTCTCGTATGTACTGCATGTATGTTAAAATTTAGAAAATCTCCTGTAATGTAAAGAGTAATAAAAGAAACAGAACGCTTAGCATCACGTATAGATTTGAACGACGTTGCGTCCTTCCTTCTAGGGCACAAAAGCCACAACAAACGGGATCTGCCTATGTGTGACAGAGGCAGAATGGATTTTTATATGTTAAGACCTATAAATTTTAATAGGATTATGGTGAGTGGCAGTATTTTATATTCTTATCACGTCTCTATATGGTATACATTTCGCGCCATATACATAACATAAACATCCAATCAACATCTTTGTCAGCGTGTGGTCAAAACGCCTGTGAGATAAACGGTCGATAACACGGTATTGTTATACATGCTTTATATTGTCTGTTGAGGCACTAGCAACTGTACAATCATATTCCACTAACAGGCGCTTCATCAGTTGAATCATTTTTCAACCTCACGTGTGAGAAACGTTTTAAAGTATATGACCCTATACCCTTTCCATGTTGACACCACCTTGTTAGCCATGTCCAATCTTAATTAGAACGCTACAATTAATAATAGGTGAGATCAACACGGGGTCATTCACTCCTACAGGTGCCGCTGTAAATTACCCACTTATCATAGAAGTGTTACAAGTTAGTGAAACAAGACACTGCAGATAACTATAGAACTTTATTCCTGACGAAATGACTCTCGTGTCTGTTCAGTAAAGGACTTATTGTTCAAAACTCAAACAAAGTAGGGGAAAGGTTGGTTGGGTCTATTTCAGTTCATGCGTGGATTTTTCACCAAGGTCCAATTATTTCCTAGGGTGAACGGAACTTCAACGCCTGCTGAACCAAGTTGACACGGACAGACAGACCTTTTTATTACCGCCTGTACTTGAGTTGGAGAAAGGCTGGTTGTGTCTATTTCAGTTCACACATGACACCAAACAGACTAAGAGAAAGGCTGGTTTTGTCTATTTCGGTTCACGCATGGACACCAAACAGACTAAGAGAAAGGCTGGTTGTGTTTGTTTGTTTTTGTTTGTTTTTGGAATTTCGCGCAAAGCTAAACGAGGGCTATCTGTGCTAGCCGTCCCTAATTTAGCAGTGTAAGACTAGAGGGAAGGCAGCTAGTCATCACCATCCACCGCCAACTCTTGGGCTACTCTTTTACCAACGAATAGTGGGATTGACCGTCACATTATAACGCCCCCACGGCTGAAAGGGCGAGCATGTTTGGTGGGATGCGGATTCGAACCCGCGACCCTCAGATTGTGAGTTGAGCGCCTTATCCACCTGGCCATGCCGGGCAGGTCTGGTTGTGTCTATTTCAGTTCACGCATGGACACCAAATAGAGTAGGAGAAACACCGGTTGTGTCTACGTAAGTTCACGCATGGAAACCAAACAGAGTAGGAGAAACACCGGTTGTGTCTATATAAGTTCACGCATGGAAACCAAACAGACTAAGAGAAAGGCTGGCTGTGTCTATGTTAGTTCACGCATGGAAACCAAACGGAATAGGAAAAAGACTGGTTATGTCTATGTAAGTTCACGCATGGAAACCAAACAGAATAGGAGAAACACCGGTTGTGTCTATGTCAGTTCACACGTGGAAACCAAACAGAGTCTGGCTGTGTATAGGTCAATACACATATGGGAAGTTTGCCTATTGTATTGCATCCATACCTCATATTGTAAAGCGTTACCAATGAACACAGAAACGGCATCTGAAAAGAACAGTAAGCTTGACTTCTACCAAGCTCTACAAACGTACAACATTAGTTTTTGTTCTCGTCTATGTATGGGGTTCGGTACTGGGATCACGTATATGAATATGTTGAATGGTGCAGTAAAACTAACATGAGTTTTGTGTAACATTACT
Organism: Limulus polyphemus; assembly: GCF_000517525.1. NCBI lineage: Eukaryota > Metazoa > Arthropoda > Merostomata > Xiphosura > Limulidae > Limulus > Limulus polyphemus. Next base: position 185,316 of record NW_013666974.1, read on the forward strand.
CAAAAAATTAAGGTGTGACAAGCTGGAGAGATGCATCTGGGAAGTAAGCCAACATCTAGACCTGTATATAGAAACAAGTGTATACATATATATATATAATAAAGAGAACCATCCACTATCCACTGAAACTTCTTTATTTCCTCAACGTTTCACCTTACGGCTTTGTCAAGGGGTAGACACTCTATTGAACACAAAACCAGCTTGAACTAAATAGCTGTTAAGACTGGGCTTGTATTCGATAGGATGTATTCTCCTTGGTAAAGCCGTAAGGTGAAACGTTGAGGAAATAAAGAATTTTCACTGGATATTTAATGTTTCTCTTCATTAAAGATGTTTAAACTCCAATGAGCTCTACACTACCTGAATTATACTGAAGTATGTGTATATATTTAAAGTTTTAACCTCATATAAATATTATTTGTGGCAAACAAACATTTTCTAATAGCCGTCTTTATCTGGCTAAATTATCTCAAAGATACTTTCAAAATAGTTTCGTATTTGTTTATGTTAGCGGTGTGATACCCATATGAAATTATTTGCTTGTTTTAGAGCAATGATGCGCGAAGGGATATCTGCGCTGAGTCCGCCGCGGTGTTCCAAACCCGAACTCTAGCATCATAAGCCCCTAAACCTACCGATGAACCACAGAGAACTGTATGAAAATAAACATCTTATTTCTAAACGGATTACAAAGAGTTTTTGGATGGTTATATTGTAGTAAAACCATTTATTGTACGTAAACAAATAAAAACGTCATGTTTAAACTTCATCTCAAGCAAGAAGACTAAGGACGCTTCAAGTTAAATTAATTTAATTATTTGTAACATCCTTCAGTAACAACGTATTTCAAAGTTATTTGTGTTATTAATATGAGCCTTATAATGTTAGAGAAAGACATCACAGTTTCAAAATTGTCATCTCAGGTTTAGATATTAATTTTATCTGTTTGGAACTGTGTATATATAAGAAACTGGGACTGTTCGTGTACTGTAGTTTAACAAGCCAGGTTATCTATTATACAACGAAAGACCTAGATACCCTGAGGACGCGCGCGTGTCTCCAAAGGGACAAGGCCGAGCTTTGTTAACCACAAGTTCGTTACCTAGCAGTGCTTTAGTTGGATTTTCCCCCAAGGTCCAATTATTTCCTAGGGTGAACGGTACTTCAACGCACGGTTGAAAGCCTGCAGCCTGCTGAACCAAGTTGACACGGACAGACAGACCTTTTTATTACCGCCTGTACTTGAGCTGGCGTTGTTGTGAGATTCTTTTGAGTTAAACAATATGTGAGCTTTTTAAACGCTCTTCCCTTAAAGTCAACTTCAGTATGTCTACGAGCGACGGCACTGCGTGAGCACCCCCGGCTGATTGTTAAAATTGTCTCTGAGGGCCCTTGTGATTTTGTTCAACTTAGAATAATTGTATACAATAACCATGTTGTCTATAGACAAAACCTGATTGGGTCTAAGTCTATCTAGCTACAGGATTGAACAAGAACCGCGGGCACAAACAACCGATTCAACTTCATGCATCCCAATCTTTTAGTGCTTATAATAAGCAAAATTTCAAGAACAACAAAGGTCAGCAAACTTCACCAAATTTTGTTATTATTTTTTACTCCTAAAATTCAAGGAAACACTTTAGAGTTATTTTTTATATTTTATATTTAAACTGTAAATCGTAATTAGTAAGATAATCGTTTAGAAAAAAGCTTTTTTTTTACCAAACATATCAGTCAGTGATTAATTATTTCTATTTCTATCAGTTCACCATCATTATTTGTTTATCCACATGACGAAACAACTCAAATTTGTATTAATCAATTAATATATTTTGATTTGGTTATGAAAACAGTGGTCCAGAAAAAGTAAGTATTTACAGACCAGTCTCTCATTGGATCTACTGTAAGTTTACAGACTTACAACGCTAAAATTCAGTGTTCGATTACCCATGGTGGACAAAGAGCAGATACCTATTGTGTAGCTTTACGCTAACGCATACAATTTACAGACTAACAAAAATGTACGAATTTACACGAACGAGCTTCGAAACCCTCTTCACATTTTCCTTGCAACATCTTGAGTACCAGGTTTTCTTCATACACTATTCAAATTGATAGGGCTTATTTTTTATTTCAAATCTAGTTTCCATACTTATTAACGTCGCTGTTGACTCTATCTTAACGACATGAAATCTTATCTATATATTCACTGATATAAACTGTTGCTTCTATTATTCTGACCAGAAGCTTAGTCTACACATTGTTGCGTGTTGACTGTTACACTGACCAAAAAACTGGTTTACATACCTTTATATATTGATAATTATACTGACTAAAAGCCTAATTTGCATATTATTGTAAGTTGACTATTATACTGATCAGGGGCTTAGTTTACATATCCATATACTTTGACTCTTATACTGACCAGGGGCTTAGCTTACACATTGTTATATGTTGACTGTTATACTGAACAGGGTCATAGTTTATAGATTATTGTATGTTTACTATTATACTGATGAAAGGCCTAGTTTATACATTGTTGCATTTTAACTGTTACGGTGACCAAGGATCTAAACAGAATTATAATGTATTTGAATAGAAACGGGCTCTCATCATTTCGACATCTTGCACCCAGTCTTTAAACGGAGCTAGCTTTCTATTCTGGAGTCGTCACAAGAGTCATGAGGACTTTGGATATAGTTTTTGTATATTTAATAGTACAACTTGTTTATACGTTTACTGAAATGATGTACATTTTGTCTATGTGCTGGTGTACGTAACCTTCTGTATTTCTGACATGGGATTTAATTTGTACATTCACTAAGACATCGAATCTGTTTTACTGAGATGGGATCTAGTTCTATGATTCCTTCGACAAGCTGCTGAACTAATTTACTGACATAGAATCCAGTTTCAAGTTTCCTTGGGCAAACTGATGAACTATTTTACTGACACAGAATCTAGTTTCAAGTTTCCTTGGGCAAACTGATGAACTATTTTACTGACACAGAATCTAGTTTCAAGTTTCCTTGGGCAAACTGATGAACTATTTTACTGACACAGAATCTAGTTTCAAGTTTCCTTGGGCAAACTGATGAACTATTTTACTGACAT
>NW_013666974.1:189222-191608 GCF_000517525.1 Limulus polyphemus
AGCTATAGCCGAACATGACAAAACTACCCAACATACAATATTATGGGGAAAAAACATGTTTTGGCTCAGCCTCAAAGTTTTATATCATTAAATATTAGAGAAACATTAGAAATAATGAAATATAAAAAAACAAAAACAAGTATTAAATAGAGACGAAGGACCAGCAATTCAATACGTTGATATATGGCGAGATATATTATATATTTTTAATTATTTATTATAATTTTAAAAAACATTTTTCAATTGTCTAGCAGTTATGCATAAAGCATGTAGAGAATTTAAAACATGTGGGATGATAGCAGTAGTAAAGCATGTCAGCTTTAAGTAAAAAATCAGATCAATACTCGCCTAATTTAAGAAATCATTACAATTTCATTTCATTTTGTTGAAACACAGAAACATCTGAACCGTAAGAATGTATAAATAAATAAGATAGCTTGAAATATTTAAAGCACATAAAGTGCCCTCTTTTATTTATTTAACCGTACAATACAAGTAGGAATTAAGGAATAAACTTGAGATTTTTCACAGATAGCTGACTTATGGATATATATAACTTATGGATATCTAGCTTTTTAGAATACCTATATTTTTATTAAGAAGCTGAGTATTTGAAATAGATTATATTGATTTGGATAAAATGTGAGGTATAGTTAAATATAAATCAAGACAACTCGATAAAAAAACAGATTCTAGAAAACAAAAAACAGATATCTCAATAAAAACAAAAATATAATGTATACTTTTGTGCTTACATCGTTTTGATTGAAGCTAAAATTTGTTCCAATAAGAACGAGTTTATGAGCAATGCATGAAGTATAACAGAACTCGAGCTTTAAAGTTGGACCAATGTTTGTATTAGCTCGTGCGTGCAATCACAGGCTATGTCCTAAAATCAAAGGTAACACCTGGACTGAAACGTTGATTGTAGTCTCTCCAATGAATGAAAGCCTGTAATCACTGCAGGCTTATAGTTGGCCACATGTGTGCAAATGTGTGTGTGGGAATGAAAGTACTGCCAGAAATATAATACTATAAGGGTTACCTATAAAAGGAACAGGAATAGAAAGACTAACGAAGGTCGGACAAATTAAAGGGATAAAGTAATCATAACAGAACAGCGTACACACACACACACATACACAGTCTAAACTATGGCACAATTAATAGGAAATGATGACAGGTTTTTCGTGAGCACTCCCCAACCGCCACACCTGCGTAGACAAAATTATAGGATGTCGAGACAGCAAGTAGCTCTACAACTTTTCATCAACATACATAGCTTGTTTTCTTATACTGATTAGATAAATAGTTACACTTGCATCGTATGAATAAATGGACGAATATGTAACAGGCAAATGTGTATACTTATGTCGTTCTATGTAACGTTTTAGTCGCTTGAAACTTTTTACATATTTATTATCTCACAAGAAATTCACGCGATGTCTTGATATGTAGGAACATATGAACTATTCATCTACGTGTAATAACTTGAATTAAATGTTTATTTTCACATATACGTATATATTAAGAAAATAAAAACACTGTATGACTTTCAGTTCTGTTGCACAACACAGTTCTTTCTAATTAGACGTTTGGAGACTGCTGTTTACCCACGTGCTTGTGTAAACCCCTGGGAACGTGCCAGTGGCTCAAGCCGCTGACGACCACTAGGACGGCCAAGTCTCAGGGCGGTTGTTCCCTATATGAAGTTCTAAGGGTTGGCAAATACACTTCTCAGCTGGCTTCAGAAAACAATGGGCAAGACAAATAGGGGAAGGGCTAAGCCTACCACCCGTCTGATTGTTTTCTTTGTCTACAAGCATGTGTTTAGACAGGCAAGAGCACCGTGTCAACGAAAGCCTCTGTTTTTGTACGAAAACATACTCCTTTTTTTCCAGATCTGGTCTGTTTTACGTTATGATTTTCTACGCAGATAATGTTTTATGTCAGATGGGTAAATCTACCGATTGAGACTGATATTTAACAGCATCGTCTTTTAACTTTCAACATATAACTGAGTTAACATATAACACGTTAAAGGTTGGAAAACTTTAACCTTTTATTCAGCTTTGAACATAAATTACCTTTAGTTTAGTGGATATGAATAACTCACTGCTACTTACAGAAAATCACAATGGATGGAATGTTACATTGAAGTTTCGCGATTAATTATTTATTAAAGTATATTCCCGCAAAGCTACACAAAGAACTATCTGTACATTAGCCCATCGCTAATTTTGCATTGGTAGATTAGAGGGAAGACAGATAACCAACAGCATCCACCACCAACTCCTTGGCCACTCTTGTCTGGCAGATCTTTTCATTAGCCCATCGCTAATTTTGCATTGGTAGATTAGAGGGAAGACAGATAACCAACAGCATC
>NW_013666974.1:191640-205830 GCF_000517525.1 Limulus polyphemus
CAACTCCTTGGCCACTCTTGTCTGGCAGATCTTTTCATTAGCCCATCGCTAATTTTGCATTGGTAGATTAGAGGGAAGACAGATAACCAACAGCATCCACCACCAACTCCTTGGCCACTCTTGTCTGGCAGATCTTTTCATTAGCCCATCGCTAATTTTGCATTGGTAGATTAGAGGGAAGACAGATAATCAACACCATCCACCACGAACTTCTTGGTTACTCTTGTTTGCAGAACTTAGTTTCCAGGGGTTACATAGCTATAGTAATGAAGTGGCTTCAGAATAAATTTCCCTTTTTTGTTAACAACCTGTATAATATAACAAGGTTAAAAAGTTGGCCTTTCACACTCGCAATTCTAAATAAAAACAACGAATTCACCTTTCCCAGTTTTAATATGTGTACCAGATACGGCTATCTGGTACACATATTAAGTAAAAAATTACTTAAATCATTTTTGAGTAATTGGACTTCAATATGGTATCTTGGATATTTGTATTCCAAGCTTCATTGATTTAGTTTTACAACGAAATGATCCTACTGCAAATTAAATACTCATATGTACTCTCTTACATAGAAAGCACAAACCTATCATCCTCAAATTGTATATTGTTTAACTAATTATGGAAAATAAAAATATTCGAAGAGTAAACAGTCTGATTACAGTATGACGTAAATATCTAAAAACACTTTCAGGAAAGTATCAGACAAAATTATAAAGCGTTTAGGAGAAATCGAACGTACAAGCTTTTCAACATTTAAAAATATTATGTGGAAGGACTGAGAAACTATATGAAATAGAAATCATCCTACTTGGAAGTCAGAACTTATCAATCAATAATTCCTAAAAAAAATTCAAAGCAACGTACACATTTGGCACGTGGCTAACAGCAAAGGGTTACATTTTAAAACTCTAATAATTTTTTTCCAGAAGTATCAAAATAAAACATATTTCATTATAAATACGTATGCAGTATTTTTATAACTTAACATGTTTTATTTATTCGTCCAGTATCATAAGCACAACAGAACTAAAGTACATTTTCAATACTTGTTAAAAATTTTAAAAGAAGTTTGGACACTCCTAAAAGCTGGAATTTTATCATTAAGTCGTAGTAAGACTTCAAAAATAACACCAAAATAAATCACTAATTAAGTGCCATAATCAATATGGCTAGTTTATTAGTTTTTTTACAGCTTGCGGTTCGGTACATTATAATTACAAAAGCAGTGTACTGTAGGAGGACAGTTCAGTGAATGAAACAGTCTCCAGAGCACAAGGTTACAGAGTCCGAGATGTATTTGATAGCCCAGTGAAGAAGATACGCTAGAGAGATAGACAGAACAAACACATGTTTACATTGGCTCCAGCTGCCACCGACTACTCCAAGTACATCTCATTCTGCCATAGAAATAACATGTAAATGAGTGATGAGATTGATATAACATCTCCCCTCCACTCCCAGAGATCAGTATAAGGTAGTTACTATGGCAACACCCCCATCCTTTGGTTCGCGGTGTTGGAAACCCTGCGGTCTTATTGTTTCACCTAGCTTCATCTTGGCCTATTCATTAACATGGACATTAGAAGTCTCCACAGGAAATGCTTACATGATACAACAAAGCCTCCTATCTGCTCTGTTTACAAACGCTCAGATAGAAACCGTGATTGGCTGTCTTATATAATTGCTTGTAACAGATGGTAAAGGTAAGGTTATATTTATATCCAGATGGCATAAAACTTATACGAAAAGAAAACGTGTCCACTCAGAATGAATAAAAAGACAAATTAATGATATTCACTTATATTATTATTCAGTTAAACCAGGAATACATATATATATATTGTCTGTCAAGCTGAAAAACTTTTCAGAATCAAACAAACTTTCCAAGTAATTATTGTACACTATGTATTTTGTTTTTCTTATTTTGAACCTAATTGTTTGTGTTCTGCAGTTTCAAATTGGATTAGTAAACTGAAACGAAAGTTCATACATTCAACTTGCAGCATTCCATTAGTAAACTATACAACTAACCATCACTTGATTACAACATCATCTAGAATTTCTGTTCCTTATTTCTTGATCTTCTGTGACGCTACATTTAATTACTATTCTAAAAGCAGAAGTTATGTACTCTGGTCACTACCCTGAAGAAGAACTGATTTACACAAAAATTACTTAGGTCACTTTACTAAACTAGTTTTCAATCTAATCTTCTGTTACTAAGGCTACTTAACTGAACTAGTTAGTATTCTAAATCTTAACTTTAATTGCTATGGTAACTAAGTTAGTATTCTCTAAACCTTGTTACTCAGTTACTCAGATAACCGAGGTAGTATTCTAAATCTTAACTTTAGTTACTCAGATAACTGAGGTAGTACTCTAAATCTTAACTTTAGTTACTCAGATAACTGAGGTAGTATTCTAAATCTTAACTTTAGTTACTCAGATAACTGAGGTAGTATTCTAAATACCTAAGTTACTCGGTCACATTATATATAACGTTCTCATTTAATCCGCAAACTATACTTGGATTTTAAATATTATAAACATAAAATAATACAAGAGTAGCTTCGACAGCGAGGACTACCACAACTAGACTCAATTAAACGTAAATTATAATTCAGATCCTACAACTCAGTTACTAACCTTATTACATTGGACTATTACTTTGAACATAAACTTTGGGATCTCAGGTTACTACGCTGGACTACTACTCTGAACCTATACTGTGGTAACTCAGGTTACTACGCTGGACTAGTACTTTGAACTTATATTTTGGTAATTCAGGTTACTAAACAGGAATAATACTCTGAATCTAGACTTTGGTAACTCAGACAGCTACGCTGTAATGCTACTCTGAACCTATTCTTTAGTAACTCAGGTTACTACGCTGGACTACTAAAAACTTTGGTTACTCAAGTGACTAGTCACTATGCTAGACTACTACTCTGATCATATACTTTGGTTACTCGGGTTACTACGTTGGACTACTACTCTGAATCTAAAATTTGGTTACTCAAGTAATTAGTTACTACGCTGGACTACTGTTATGAATCTAAACTTTGGTAACTCAGGTTACTACGCTGGACTACTGCTCTGAACCTAAACTTTGGTAACTCGGAATATTACGCTGAACTACTATTATAAACTTATATATTGACAACTCAGGTTACTAAGCAGGACTACTACTCTGAATCTAGACTTTGGTAACTCAGACAGCTACGCTGTAATACTACTATGAACCTATACTTTAGTAACTCAGGCTACTAAGCTGGGCTACTACTCTGCACCTATTTTTCGTAACTCAGGTTACTACGCTGGACTACTATAAACTTTGGTTACTCAAGTGACTAGTTACTACAGTGAACTACTACTCTAAATTTAAACTTTTGTTACTCAAGTGATTAATTACTACGCTGGACTGCTACTGTGAACCTAAGCTTTGATTACTGAGGTTACACTGGTTTTTATAATCAATATTTAAAACTTTACTAGCTTGATGACAAAACATCTTAGTCCTTATTTATTTAAGTCATTACAGTGAATTAATTCCCTGCATTTGCAGGTTATTTTATTTATACCAAAAAGAAAACGAGTTTGGTGAGTCTGATTTATAAGTTTATTACAGTAAACGAGCGATTAAATGTTTCCACTGTTAGAGTTGATATTGAAAAAATTACATCTCACTTACTTTAGTCAATTAGAATATAAATGTAAACTTTATAATTTTAATGTAAACTCTTATAAAGTAGTCTACAAAGTATAATGAAAAATTTTTTGTTTCTCAGGGTACAAATAAAAAATTAGCATTCATGCTAAATATTTCATATGAAAGTTATGTTTCGAATTAGTAACCTAATTGTAAACCTTAATTATAAAAATCATCTTGTAAATTCATTTATCTAATTCAATATTTTATTTACATAAGCTGCTTTAAGAAATTGGTAATTTAAATTTAGTAATACTAACCAGAATAAAAAGTATACTTTTTGGTATGAACTCAGTTGTATACTCTAAACTTTAATTTTGTCAGTCATGCGAACGTATGTTTAGTTGTCTATAACTTCCTTGTCGTATTAATTATATGTTTTGTGTTCATAAGCCAATACTTAACGTCAAGCATGTTCGTGAGTCCTGTTCAAGATTCACTCATCCAAATCTAAATATTAATTTCTCAAGTATGTGAAAAAACGTAGTTGCCTAACGATCACTTTAAGAAATTAGAGTATATACATTTGGCATTTTATTTATTAATATAATCTAATAATTGGCTAACACTGACCTCAAATCTAGAGTTCAGTCTTCTCTCCAAATAAGGTTGATGAGGTCAACAGCACGAAATGTTTTGGTTCAAATTATCTGAAAACATGTTCTCTGTTATCTTTAAACTATTCTCAATCCCCAAAATATAACGATTTGCCACTAAATGTAGTAGATTACCTTCTTCATTGATTAAAGGTCTTCTTTACAATACTCAGTTTGAGCTGTGTTTTTCTCAAGACTCTGAACGAAACATTTAAATATATCTTAGTTTCTGTGTTTATTCCTTTAACCCGTAAATAATATACTTCACGTGTTTTTTAGCTCGTGCTTAAGAGTGAGATTTCTTTTAGTTGATTCTTTAAAAAATGGAACAGAAAAATATCAAGATGAGAGGAAGAAAAAAAATAAGCTAAATATCAAAGTATATTATTAATAGTTTTCATCCATTGCTAAACTAACAAACACTTTATGAATTTCTGTTTCTTTTTAATGTTCAATACAAGTATATAAACGCCCGTGTTTAGACTTAGTGTAAATCAATAATTTAATGTATATCAAATTCACCACTGATTGTGTTAATTATTCGTCATGTGTATCCAAAGAGTTGTATGACTACAACATAAACAACTGAGGCTTACGTTCAGCTTAATTAGACCAAATTAATTTTCTTAAGCATTGCACTAATTACCTACAAGATTCACATATTTTAGTCGTACAAAATATTTAAATTAAAATTTATTCAGCTGCAGTCTAACAGGTCTTGGAAGTTTGTAGATGATTAGGTGATAACATTTTACTCTCAACGTTGAGAAAACAAAACAAAAAAAATCGAGCGCCTGTACTATTGTCTTTACGGCAATACTCTGAGGTAGTTTTGAGAAGCTCGTATAAATTGCGTGGTTTAATTTGAGATTTTCTTCTTGTACAAACTAAATTTCATTATTGATAATCAACTAAGCTCAAGAGTGTTTTCAACATTTACTTATTATATTTAAATCTCATATGAATGCCGATGAAGTTTTACATATTGTTAACAAAAGTCTTAATTGTTAACACTAAAGCTTCACTCGTTTGTTTGTTTTTTTCAGGTTTTCGAAACGCTAATAAAATCAGTAACATTCGTAGTACTAAAAATCTATCCCTTCTTCCTTTCCAAAGATGTTTCAAGTAACAATAGCTCTCCCAAAAGATGCAAGTAAAATCTTAAAACGGTGAACTTTCTGTCTGTAGACAACTTTTTTGTTGTTGTTCTGGTTATTTTACAATAACGTTTTGTTGTTGTTCTGGTTATTTTGTAGTTTTCTTCCCCGAAATGTAAACAGTATTTATTCTTTCTCACAGTGTTTTGTTTAGCTTTCAATATTTTGTAAATATATTAGCTGTATAAGTATTTTGCTTGATTTCTATAAAAATTAATGAGTTTATTCTTTTCGACAAAAGAGTGGTTAAAATCAACTATTTTTGTATAATAGAGATACAGTTGAAATTAATCGTTGTGTTTTAACATTTATTCCATTGGACGAAAAGTTATACATTGAAATATTTTGTTTCCTTAGGTCCTGTTCAGATGAACTAATGTTTTGAATTTCTGGGCAAAAAAAATCAAAAAAATCAGCCTTTAGGCAGTTTTTGATGGTGCCTCAAGAAAACGGAAAGCTTTGTTGTAAATGTTGATTTGGAAGGTTGATGCAGAAAAAATACAATAACAAAAAATAGGTGGCAGTTTCTGGTCACAAAGTCAGATTGATAAAATAGGATCTTCTTTTTGCGAGAAAATGTTAAGAATTTATCATTACTCAACAGCTTGCACTTATATGATGTTATCACGATTTTTGTTTCTTGACATGAGTAGAATGTTTGATACGAACTCAAACTTGAATATCTTTTAAGAACAACCAAAACAGATGTTAAGATCCAAAGTCTTACAATTTGTTATAGCTTAAAACATTATAAAGAGACTTTAATCTGTCTCCACTAAAGATACCTGAACAACCAACCCTATTGAAAATTGCCTGCTTCATTAGGGAACTCATCTTCTCGTGCAAATAAAAGTTCATAACTTTTGACAAGACTTCGATAACCGAACAGTAGTAACAGTGCAATCACATGAATTATCTCTGTTAAAAGGAAAGGTTGTTTCTTAGAAAATTCTGAAATTTCCACCTAATTCTGAAGATGTTTCTAGTTCCGTTTTTTAAATAATTGCCTCTAGTTTAATTTGCTTATTATTTGCTAAATCATTAAATAAAGTAAAGCTTTTCACCTGGACAACCTGCACAATATTAACATTTCCTATGAGAAATACTTCGTTAGAATATTGTCTGTTTTAAAACCACTGAGCAGGCAAGGTTAACACTTACGAATAACCAATAACTTGAGTTCAAACTCCACCTAGAACCCTACAACAAAAGTGACAGTGAGAAAAAGTTAACTTATAATGAAAATAATTATTTTAACCCCCCTTTTTACGTGAGTACATTGTGTACGTTTTTTATTTAATAGAAATTACACGTTTTTAAAGTTTCTACTGGTAGATTAATCTTTTCATAGCTCAACACACGTTACTTTAAGCAATAATCGCGCAAGCATAAATTTAACATATGTTTAATAACTGCCTGAAATCACACAAAAGGAAAATGTAATCAATCTCTCCCCAAATTGCTATAATACGTCCTTTTATCACTGTCAGTTATCATTACAACAGTTAACTACACTTACTTGCACTGAAACCTGCGCTTGTTTAGACTTAACTGAACTAGCGCAATCATATCAGAACTCGCTGCCATTTAACCAAACAGTATGCACGTGGCAGAACCTTGTAACCAAAAAACGAGAACGAGTTATCATGATTCAATCTCCTACAAAAACCAGCTTGGAACAAACTTTAAGGCAAGTCAATAATCTATTACATTCTTAAAGTTTCTACAATAAATACTTTTTTATTCTAGACATAACGACAATGTTCGCTTAGAATGCATTCTTTTCAATTTTATTTTGTATATGTATGTATATATATATAATTAATTACACTTGTCATAAGACACTATATTAGGCCTTTTGTATTTGATTGAGTGAAATGCGTTATCGGCAATGGGTATGACGAACATAGTGTGGTTGAAATACTATTAATTTACACTCATCTAATTCTTGAAAATCCCTATGGGACTGGATTAAGAATTTAGTGTTAAAATATAATAGGCCCAACATAATATTTTATGTCAACTATAATTGATTATAATCATGTCTCGCCAGCTTGTAAAAGGCGATTATACCATAACAATTATGTATATATATCATTTTATTTGCACGTACAAACTTAAACAGTCTTTTCATTCGTGCTAGTTTTTATTCTATTTTTCAAAATTCTAGTACAACAAATATTAAAAACATTACAGTATCAAACTTTTTATTAGAGAAACAAGTTCGTTAGGAATGTATTGTGTAACCAATCGCACACAATTAGCCCATCACGACTCAGAATAAGTCAGGATTTTTTCCACGTGTTTTCTTTTTCTTGTTTATTGAAACATTTGCTTCTTGCACCTTAAATTTCATAAACTTTCTAGAATTGTTTAGGCTAAAAGGTAAAATCACAGGAAACATTCAATAGTTTGGTGACTACAGATTTCAAACGAGTTCTTTTTTTTATATATATAAACTTTAAGCAACAGTGATCAAGAAAAATACACGTTCTTGTCGTCTCGATCAAGTTCTATACTCTTTTTCTCCATCTTCCATCTACTGAATTTCGACAAAAAAAGAAACGAAGAAGCTTGGACTTTCGTCATCAACGTCAACCATCAAGGCTTGATGTTCTGTTCCTTCTCGTGCACACTGGCAAATGTGAGAAATGTTGCAGCTGACATAAACGCGAAAGAGAACGTGCTAGTTCTTAGCCGAAGACGAAGTATGTTTTTGAAGGACGCAACGTTATCGTTCTCTCATAAAGTTTAGAAGGACCCCTGCTGCCAGACTTTGTTATATGAAATAATGAAATATTGGAAGTCTGGTACAAAAAAATATATCAAAAGACTTCAACAGCAATATATATATAAAAAACAAGTTGTTCTTGAACTCTTCAGGAAAATACAAACGATCTAAACTAAAGTTCATCAATTAAGGAAGACAACTCACGTATATCACTAGCACTCATAAACTGTTAACCTTTCAACAATATTATATTTTATAGAACAAAAAAAATCGAACAAACAGTGTATTAAATCGGGCAAAACACAAGAAGAATGGTGTAAAAACACAGATATCTTCGTGTCTCTCAAACTCTGAACCAGTGGAACAGAGGAGAATAAACAGTAATAGTTTAGTATTATTCCAAATAAGAAAACAGCAAATAACATAGTACTCGACTACATAGTTGTTCAATCAAAGAAGCCTTATGCAAACACCAGCATCATAAGAAATTACTATGATCAGTCAACCTGCTAATCATTGGTGTACCAGATAAACAACCACATGGTCATGTATTGCTATAAGAAAGAACAATAGACTTTTGTTTGTGTGCTTTGATATGGGGCTGGATACAATGAAGTATTGTGCGCATGGCTACATTAACTGGATTAAACTATCCTTCTGTCGGAATACATTTATAATTTTAGTCTCCCGTCAAATGTACTATCAAAAATGGATAGATGTTCTAGATGTTCGTGCTCTTTGCTAAGTCAAACATAATTTATACTGCACGACCTACAGTTTTTCTTTTACAGCTTCGAGGATGACAGCTTTAATAAATAGGCCTAACTGCTGCGCCCTCAAACTTCCGCGGTACTCTAGAAATAAAAGACGTATATTTAATGTTATAAAAAAGCAATGGCGAATATAACTACAATAGTCTTAGGTCCAAGCTGTGCTTTTGTAACATAGGTAAAGGGGAGAGCAAAGAAAAAACTATTTGTGCTACTTCCAAAGTAAATGATACCTTCACTAATAGAGGATATACAGACTCAAATGTTTTGAATGAAGTTGTAAATGTGCAACAGATCAAATATCCTCGACTCCAGCAAGCGTCCAAAAAGATTTAGTTTAAGAATAATAAAATATATATTGTTCAGCTGAAAAAAAAATCATCTCGATCTTAGTGGCTCATACTAAAAAGTACTTCCCCCCCAAAAAAAAGAGAGCTGAAATCTCTAGTATGTTGCTAGTATAAGCCTCCCAAGTTCTCTGAAACTTACTTCATGACTAGGAAATCACAGTACTCCGTCTACAGCAAACTCGTGGCTGACATGTAGATAACATACTCCAGTGAACCAGCCACCTTATCTGACTTGTCGTCACCACGTGCCATTTTATCTGTCCTTCCTCTCCCCCCTATATTGCCCCTACCAGCGACCAGCCGTCCAGCTGGAACTGGCGTTCACACTTGGGCGGACGACGACTCACAAAAGCTGCTGTTCTGAACATGTCACTTAGGTGGCAGCGCACGAACCACAGAGAATCGGCAGCCGAAATCTTAACTCAGACGACTTGAAATGTGTAGAAAATGTACGAAAACGGAGGGTGAGAGGAGACAAGAAAAAAAAAGTGAAATAAAGTGAGCTTCGATTTTTATACTTCGCTGCTTTCCTATATAGTTTGATGACGTTGAAGTTTTAAAAATATAAACATTAGATGGTGGTTTTATGTTCGCCTGCCATGGTTGACAAGGACTGCTTCTTTGATTCTGTAGAGGGGGCGGGAAGAAAAGATAAATGTGAAATCTAACTTTTCAACTGATATAACAACATATTAAAACTATGTTCGAATGTTCTAAACTCACTCAACTTTAGAATAACATAAACAGTATTCCAGCCTTTCCACCTACACATAAAAAAAGTTATTTGTGTTATTTGAAAATATCAAAAAATAGAGATGTCACGAGCGTTTACAAAACCTTACCTAAAGGAGTAGGTAAACTCAAAGTACTTACAGCTGTATCAACTTTAATATGTGGTATATACAGAATGTTCATACAACACACTGTATCTTACTTATGAATTAGTGTTCTTGTTTGTTTTTGAAGTTAAGCACAAAGCTACACAATGGGCTATCTGTGCTCTACCCACCACGGGTATCAAAACCCAGAGTCTAGCGTTGTATTCCGCAGACATACCGCTGTGCTACTGGGGGGCATGAATTAGTGAAAAACATAAAAACGTTACGTCCCAAACATTCGGACTGACAAACGGTTTCTTTGAGATTCTGCAACCCCCGAAGGAAGGCTGCATATCAGTGTAAAACGTGTAAAATCTTTGTGTGTGTTTTTCAATTGTGTGTATAGCACATTCTGATTCTAGTCTATTTGGAAAAATCTTAAATAAAACAAATGTAATTAATGTTTTTATATAGTTATATAACCTGTTACTTATAGATTTTAACTTTTAATTTCCTGAAAATGTCATTGTCAGAGTTACGTGCATATGCTGCTGTGTGTAAACTGTCATATGCCTAAAGATGGTATTGGAGGCGAGCGAATATTTACACGAATGTCCATACACATAGACACGATTCTAAACATGTGTACATAATATTCTCGAGATTAAAAGGTAGTATTTGCCGAAATTGATTCTCATAAGATCACTCAAAAGGCTGTGGTGGGCGTAGGTGGCCCAATATCTGCATAAAGGCCGACGATGTCTTCCTTTTTTTGTTTAGTAAAAAAAATCCCAAATCGATAACTTATGCCGTTTAAGTCTAGCTAGAATCAATGACTGGTGCCTTTTAAATCTAGCCGGACAGCGATACTTAAGTTAGGAAGAGAATCGAGACCAGACGTGACTCAACTTTTCTAGTTTGGAGTTCTGCTACTTAAAGGTCGTGTCCAATTTGTCATGTTGAGCGATACAGTATTTGAGTTTGTTTGTTTTTTTTTAAATAAAGAATTGAACTGTTTTGTAAGCGGTTGGTTAGAAAAGAAAGTTGGAGAAAGAGTTAAATATTGGTTGACTGAACAAATTGAATTAAGTCAGTTAAACAACAGCTAAAGGCAGTTGAGAATGTAGGAAAGAGAATTAATACGTGACATAAACAGACTAAATATGAACTTTTTTACAAAAAAAAAAACAACTGAAATAGCAGCTTTGATGTAAAATTATATAAGTACAATTTGAATCTGGAGATCTCTGCAGCTAATGGCGAACAATAATTCATGGAAAATTGTCTTTATTAAAACAGTTGATTAGGGATCTAACTAAAAAAGTTAACATATTGATAAGAAATACAAAATGTTTTCTCTAATGATATCAAATTACTCTGGCAAAATTCTAGGTATATTTATAAACTCTTGATAGAGTTTAATAACATGACGAAACAGTTACATTAAGGGTCTTTATTTACGCCTGTTGACGTCACGTTAATTTGGCAAAACGTTACGTATTTTATATAAATTCTTGATACGGTTCAATAACGTGACGAAGCATTTACGGTATGTGTTTTTATTTACGGCTGATGACGTCACATTAATTCGCAATTTGAGGCATTTTTTTACTTTCTTAAATATCCTATTTAGCTATTTTTATAAAATGTTTTAGACTTCTTAACTCAAGTTTTTTAACAAGTGATTTAAATAGGAAAGATAAAAAATTACAAAAATATGCAAAACAAAACGTACTATGCTTTGCCCATTTATTACATAACTTGATTTGAAAATAGTTTCTCCTGATTTAATTCCTTTAAGCTATGAAAACTGAATAAATAAATAAATATGTTACTGCGGTCGAGAAACCGGTGAATCCAACGTAGACGTAAGCCCACACCGAAACAGAGAGCACAACGAATGATTAATTAGACTATATAATGAATAACATACAAATTTTGAAATCATTTTTCCTAAACTTGACGGTTCTATTTATCATTAACAACTAGCATTACAAGTGTTAAGACAATGTCTTAAAACCAGCATGGTTTTTCGAAGTTTTAAAATTGCATCGAAGAGCAAACATACACACACACACAAGTAAAACCGAATAAAAATACACATTTCATTAATAAAAAAACATTTGCACTTATTAAAATCAAATTTCGTTTAAATTGTTTATTTTTGAAACATGGAATTGCAAGAATGCTTCTAATTATCAAGCTAGACATTTTGCTTGAGTAAACTGTAGACCAACTAGCTATGTGATGCTTTTATTTTTGACACATGGAATTATAAGAATGCTTCTAATTATCAAGCTAGACATTTTGCTTGAGTAAACTGTAGACCTACTAGCTACGTGATGCTTTTAGTTTTGACACATGGAATTGCAAGAATGCTTCTAATTATCAAGCTAGACATTTTGCTTGAGTAAACTGTAGACCTACTAGCTACGTGATGCTTTTATTTTTGACACACGGAATTGCAAGAATGCGTCTAATTATCAAGCTAGACATATTGTTTGAGTAAACTGTAGATGTACTAGCTACGTGATGCTTGATCACAGCACAAATTAATAAAATTTTTTGACTATAACAATAATTCGTACCCAAACGAGTTTATTTCTGCTTGTTTTTACATTACATTAGCATAATACTATGCGAATTTTTAATGTTTTTCAAACTGACATTTTGTTACTATTCACTACTGGTTCTGGTGTAATCAATGTTTGTCTCGAATCCATCATTTAACAAGTAGTGTCCGGGAAAATAATTGGGTAAGCCTTTTTAAATCTTCTTCAAGTTTGGCTAATATCTCTTCTTTCCTCCGTACCCTGTTACTTAACTTTGCTCTGGATACTTCTTTCTGGTGTGCCACTATTGGATAAAGTAGCTAGTTGTTATGACTCTCAGCCGGAAGGTAATTTAATGTCGTTAAAGGTGGTTTTTAAAAGAGGGCAGCTAGATTAATAGCTTGTTTTTCACTATTCCACGTGTCCACTTTGGAAATGATTTCGAACTGAGCCTGATATGACTTCCACGATACCTACCAATCATAGGACTTTAATCTCTCAATTGGCTGATGTTGAAGTGGCCAGCTAAATTCTGGAACTGACATAGCTGGAGTAGTCCAGGAAGGTACCACAGTAACAAATAGCAAAGCAGTAGTGGCAAC
The DNA here is from genome assembly GCF_000517525.1 of Limulus polyphemus. Lineage (NCBI taxonomy): Eukaryota > Metazoa > Arthropoda > Merostomata > Xiphosura > Limulidae > Limulus > Limulus polyphemus. Next base: position 204,929 of record NW_013666974.1, read on the forward strand.
AGGTGCGAACTGAGGAGATTCTTCAACTCCATATTTTGTAGAAAATGGTGTTTTAGCTTGGAATTCTTGGACAAATGCAAATTCTTGGCTGGTATAATATTCGCATTTATCATTTCGTTTTTCTGTTACTGATGCTCTTTTCTACTTCATTGATCTTGGTGAAGTAATCCTTCCTCCTTCAATTTTGTAATTACACCCTTTCCATATTTCCTCATCTACTGTACACCTCAATAGCTTTTTGATAATCTCTTTCTTAAAAAATGATTTCCAAATTCTCATCTATTAACTCTAGATCAGCTTTCAATTTTCTGAAAATTTCCTCTTGGTCTATTATTTTTTATCTCTTATTTTTCTAATTTTTTTTCTCTCTCTTTCTTTTAACTTTCTGTTTGGCTCTTCTTGATTTGTGTTAACTGTTTCATTAGCTCCAATAAATCTCCGATATCACCTCGTGAGGTCAAGGTTGAAGTTTACTTAATGTTCTATTTTATGTTCTCCAAAATAATTCTACTTCTAACACCAATTGCGTAACGTTGTTCTTTCGTTGGTTCAGTCCACGTAACGATAACAAATTATTTTACGTCTTTCGTAATGTTTCACACTTCACTTGTACACTGTCGTGACTTGTAGATATAAGTTTACAAATGATATTCAATCGGGAAAACCTAGCTAGTTGCATTACATAAAAATAAACTTACTTACTTGTAAAACTTCGTGGCTAATCGATCAAGTAACTGAATATATACGCGATATCTAACATTAATCCAAATACGTCACTAAAGCTAAATATGACCGACACTTTACCACTGAAAACAAAACTAACTGATTAACTGCTAGCTTACAAATTGACTGCCCGGCATGGCCAGTTGGTTAGGGCGCTCGACTCACAATCCGAAGGTCGC
>NW_013666974.1:206006-222937 GCF_000517525.1 Limulus polyphemus
ACTGGTATTTATACTAGTTACTAGAGTTTCTGTATTACCGGCCTATTTTTATAAACTTTTCGATCTTAACGTCATGTGCCCTCTATTTAACATCTAAATTAAGTCATTGAAATTATCACTTACAACAATAAATTCCTGGAGAGTAAGGCCCAATTTGGTTCTTATAATGGCATTATCAATATTTTTAATATCGGGTTTGTTTAGGTTCTTCGCTGAAACTACAAAACACAGTAAATTCTTGTAGATTAAGGCTAAAAAATGGTTCTTATAATGACTTTGTTAATATTGGGTTCGTTCTAGTTTCTTCACTAAGAGTAGGAAATATAATATATTCCTGTAAAGTTCACGTATGTCAAAGATTATAACCTCTAAATTTCATGTTGAAGTATGCTTTGTTAATAACACACACAAGTCAACTTAACTTTTGTCGGGTACGTTTTTATGTCATTATGTTTCACTGAATTTTTACGATTACGCTGACAATGAAGCATCAAGTCTTATGATTTCCTAACTCGCACAACTTGTCTATTGGGGATGTTATTAACATGATACACGTTCTGATACGTATCAGAGTTACAGTATATAGCGTGTGTAAACTAGACCTTTCAAAGTAACACCGTGGGTCTTTGTCACATTGTCCTAATATATCACGATCTAATGTTTTATGGTTTGTAGTGCTTGTCTGAACAGCACAAGAAACATGTTTCATTTATCTTGCTTTTTGTATGTTTTAGCTACACTAAAAGAATAACTCGTCTAGTAATTCATTTTAAAGTGCAAATAAACAACGAGAGGACAAAATATCCACACAGTACCTTATGATGTTTGTTTGTTTTGAATTTCGCGCAAAGCTACACGAGGGCTATCTGCGCTAGCCGTCCCTAATTTAGCAGTGTAAAACTAGAGGGAAGGCAGCTAATCATCACCACCCACCGCCAACTCTTGGGCTACCCTTTTACCAACGAATAATATGATTGACCGTCACATTATAACGCCCCCACGGCTGAAAGGGCGAGTATTTTTGGTGGGACGGGGATTCGAACCCGCGACCCACATATTGCTTGTCGAGCGCACTAACCACCTGGCCATGCCGGGCCCTTATGATGTTATGAGCCAGAATAACGTTACTTTGGTCAGAAATGACGGAATATTGACTAAACACCTTTTGTTTTGGGCGAAATGATTTTAATTAGTAAGTTACTTCCTTTTGAATTTTGAAACTTAGTTTTACAGTTCTTGATCCATTATAAGTAAATACTATAGCTAAAGCACTTACCTTCTAACACATATCATTCCAAGAAAAAAATGAAATCTTGGAAGGATAGGGAATGCTTCAAAAACAAAAATGTAATATCTATTTTTCGCGAAATAAATTTGGAATAGTCATTTATATTCTAAACAAATCTTGCTGTAGAAATGTTGGTTAAATGAATTAATATCATGGACATACAGCAATGAAAATTATCTTCCAATCCTAGTAAAACGTATTTCATAGCAAAGACTTTGCAGCTGTACCTTAAAAGTTTCATAACCAGAACCAAAGTAATATATCCAATAAGTTTGACTTTATTAGGCCAACAATTCCAGATTTCCGCGCATAAGATGTTGTGAAGAAGTTATGTACGAATTTCATAGTTAAATATTATTCGTTACTATATAGTGTGTGGCTATCTACATGAAGTTTTATTGTATTCTCTGACTTACGTAAAAAAAAAAAGAGTAAACCTTTCTATGTTGGTTCACTAATACTGTTTGATTATTTTAAAGGTACACCCTTAAAACTTTTTTTGTGGTTTTTGTACCAACAGGAGCTCTGCTGTGTATTGTGTTCATCATTTACATCCATCCATATGGATCACTAATCCTTTGAATACAAGTATTTTTACCCAATCTTGCTGTCATCACTTACAGACATCCATGTGGATCACTACCCTTTTCATATCCGTAGTTGTGCTTAATCCTCTTGTCATCATTTTTATCCATCCATGTGGATCACTAATCCTTACATACCTGTATTTCTTCCCAATCTTGTCGTCATCACTTACAAACCCACATGTAAACCTATATGACTTTCATTGATCTGAAAAACATTATTCCGCCTTATTTGAGTCACTGCATGTTCGTATTTCTTGTTAGCTTTACTTCTATTACATATATTCTCCTTTTATCCTTTAGAAATTTGGAATTCTGTCCAATATGAAATTATTTTATTCCTTATATATGCCATAACTGATTAATAAAAGTATTAATACGATACGATCAACTACTTTATTCGCTTAACAACATTGTATAAATGTTGATATTACCAAAGGACCGTCAAATAGTTAACGTTCAACAGTAGTACATTGGCCAATGCCTTAAACGCTTTCCATGTGAACAAATCAAGTTCTAGTCTTGTTATCGAAAAAAAAATACACCACGTAAAAAATTCTATTGGCTTCCATTAAAAACATCTTGCTGACACAGGCTATGATGTTCCCCTTTAGCTACTGACTGATTCTCACACTTAAACTTTGCCAAATTTCAGCAATTTTCCGCATGAACTCCATACTAACCAGTCAATTCATTTGACAAATTGTAACCTATATATATCAAACAGTGTGTTTGAGTGTCCTATTGTACAAAATACTAAATGTTGAGCGTTTTACTGTTTTATATTTTTGATTAACTGCTATTAGTTGGTGTGATTTTTATTTTCTTAGTTAACAATCTATTTTTTTTGTCATTCTCCAACTTGGCTTCCATATAAAGTATTATTTAGAAAATTATCTCAAATTATGGTTTTATCAGGTTATTTTACTTTATAAACATAGCTAAAACCTTCCGAGAATGAAAGCTATATTTAAAAGACATTACAGTTGCATTACTAATGTAATTTATTTTAAGATATATAAGAAAAGGATATAACTATAATTTTCTACCCGGAAATTGTGGTGTTGCACTCAATTTTAGTTTCACCAAGCAGAAGCACTTTTCTCCCCTTCAATTTTTTTCTTTTCATATACTTTGATGGTCAGCTTTGAACCTATTATTTCCTACCAGAAAGCTGCCGATTTACAAGCCAGGTTTAGGGATGTTTGTTAGTAGCCATGGCAACGAACACGCACCCCACCTCCTCTAAGCAATCTCTTGATGAAACGCATGCGCGAATGTATATAATGTTCTACATGTCGTTGACAAAAGCTGTTTCATCATTAATTTTTATTTTTAGTTGCTATTTTGACATATTTGCATAATCCCTCGGTATAAAGTTTTACATCTACAGGTACGTGCACGAAGTGGTGTTTTCATCCCTGGAGAACCATTACTAAACTTTTACAGGGAATGAGGGCTACTTATCGATGTTGAAAGTACAAGAAATCAGATTATAAATATCAGACAAATGTTATTATAGAAAAGAATTAGAAATTATATTAATAAATCATTAGCATGCGTACTTTAATTTTCAAGTAGATGTACACTTTAATAACATAAAGCTTTACAGCAGGAAAATGTTCTTAAGATACTTTCTGGCAAATTCAATCGATTGATCTTATTTTTTTCAACAACTTTAAGAAAGGAAAACAAAATCTCATGACAGATAGTTTGAAATATCATCCATACATTGAGACAGTTATCTTTCATATAACGATTACACACTAACATAATACATTAGTGTTTTTGGATTAGATTGCTTATACTTTTCTTCCAACTCAACATGTCTTTGTCGTGTTACTTAACTACCTAGCCTAGAGAGTATTTGTTTGTTTATTTTAGAGCAAAGGCACATTGGGCTCTCTGCTGAGTACATCGCCGGGAATCGAAAATCAGATTTTAGCGTTGTAAGTCTATAAACTTACCGCTGTCCCACCGGGGGACGACTAGAGATTAGCCAAGTATGAGTGTTGGATTGGGGTGATACCCAAAATACAAAATGGCGGTAAGTGTTTGTTTGTTTTGTTTATGGTAAAGCTACTAAGGTTGTCTGCCGAACCTAGGGAAGACAACCAACCAACTAGCATCACTCACCGTCAACTTTTTAACTACTCTTTTACAGACAAATAATGGGATTGATGGTCACATTATAACACTTCTATATATGGTGCCTGTTTCGATTTTACGACCAACAGATTACGAGTTGTTTTACTCTAAGCATCAGTACTGCACTAAACAAAAACTGTAATAGTTACACCTGGCTATTTTACAAAAGTATGATATAATATATTTTTTTTTCTTAAACGAACATATATTTTTTATATATATTTGAAAAAGAAGCTGGCATAAAATGTATCGTCAACCATGCGAGTTAGAAACTTATTGTAAATATCTTAACGTTACTCACTTCGCAGTTATAACTATGATTCAGATTTAGGACTAATATTGTTAGCATTTTTTGTTGCTGATGTTTCAAGTTAAATGCCTGAATATTTTCTAATATTTTATTTTTTCTTATTGTGAATATTTTGTTTTTCTAAATAGATCACGTAAGGACAAGAGCTGGCTGGCCATTAAGTATTTCTGTGGCTTTTTTAAGAACAGTAAAAATGAGATCTTATCATCAAATTTTGCCTGCATACATAACTACGAAACAAACAATATGATGTTAATTACGCACCAGTAGAGGCGTCTAAAAAAAGCGGAAATCTTAAATCAAAAGTAGTTAAAAAACTTTTTCCTGTAGACTATTATTAAGAAGAAGAATGACTCAGTATGGATGAATAGGTTCTTTCATATATCTAATCTCATAAATTTATCAATTCTACAGTTTCTGAATGTTGCGGCTGAATTCTCTCAGACAGATTACATTTCCATCAAGATAATTGTATAGTACTGTCATTTCCTCTATTAATCACAGCAAGAAGAAGAAGACCCCTCTGTTCTTAACTTATATGCTTGCTCTCGTTAAGACGCGAGGGTGAGAGATATAAGTTGTTACTTTTACTGTGTGATCAAAAGTCTAAGTTGAGTGTTTAAAACAATGTAACTATGATGCTAATGACTAAGTTTACTCTGGTGTTCTTCAAATGATTTTATTCTAAGAATTATATAACATTTCTTTAAATTCAAATCATTCTCTGTGTTTATATAAAACAAGGTAAATATGACGATGTCTTTAAAATGTCATAAAAAGTTCAAAAAAATCCATTTTTAAATGTTATTTATTATTTTGTACAGGATGAATTTGAAAGCAAGTATTTACAGAAAGAAACAAAAATATTAAAAAGTAAACTGTCTTTAAGCTAAAGTAAGAAAATATATTAATTAAAGAATAGAAAATTACAAAAAGAATCAAACTTGAATGTAAATAAAATGATCAGAATGTATGAAGACATTTATTTCTAAGTTTTACAAAAAAATAACTGTTTTAAGAGTTTCCAAGCTTATGACTTACATCACGTGACTGGTCTTAACGTGCATGACGTCCTCGTCCTTACCACTCACCAAAACGTTAGCAGTAATCAATATTACATAAGGATGTTATGCTTCTTCAGAAGTTACTAACAGGGACCAAACATAATGCTGACAAACAAAAGAATAACTGCACGAAATTACCTGACAATTATAAGAGGATGATAAATATATCAAAATGAACTATTCAAAAACTACCACTTGAGTCAGAATGGTCAAACTTACTTCTTTTGAGTTCTTTAACCGCTGATATACAGATCACAACTCAAATGCGTAGCGATTTAGATTTTATCATGAGTTTTCCATTAATATACATACTTTACAAAGATAATCTTATACTGGTAGAAATGAGTCTTTATACTGTTAGAAATGAGTCCTTATACTGGTAGAAATGAGTCCTTATACTAGTAGAAATGAATCCTTGTACTGGTAGAAATAGGTCCTTATACTGGTAGAAATGTGTCCTTATACTGGTAGAAATGTGTCCTTATACTGTAGAAATAGGTCCTTATACTGGTAGAAATGAGTACTTATACTGGTAGAAATGAGTCTTTATACTGGTAGAAGTGGGTTCTTATACTGGTAGAAGTGGGTCTTTAGACTGGTAGAAATGAGTCCTTGTACTAGTAGAAATAGGTCCTTATACTGGTAAAAATGTGTCCTTATACTGTAGAAATATCCTTATACTAGTAGAAATGAGTACTTATACTGGTAGAAATGAGTCTTTATACTGGTAGAAGTGGGTCTTATACTGGTAGAAATGAGTCCTTATACTGGTAGAAATAGGTCTTATACTGGTAGAAATGTGTCCTTATACTGTAGAAATAGGTCCTTATACTAGTAGAAATGAGTACTTATACTGGTAGAAATGAGTCTTTATACTGGTAGAAGTGGGTTCTTATACTGGTAGAAGTGGGTCTTATACTGGTAAAAATAGGTTCTTATACTAGTAGAAATGAGTACTTATACTGGTAGAAATGAGTCCTTGTACTGTTAGAAATAGGTCCTTATACTGGTAGAAATGGATATAGGGTAATGTCCTCGTGAAAAACCTAGCTCGAGATTACTAGTTAATCCAATTATTTCCTTAAGAAGTACCATTATACACATCTATGTATGCAGAACATATTTTACGCCCATCACTGATCACAGGGGAGGTTTTTTTGTTGTTGAATTTTGCCCAAAGCTACTCGAGAGTAGTATCTGCACTAGGCGTCCCTAAATTTGAAGTGATAAACTAGAGAGAAGGCAACTAGTCAACATTACCCAAGTAGGGTTGTCTGTCACATTGTACCCCCCCCCCCACGCCTGAAAGAGCGAGCATGTTCGGCTATGGGTTTCGATCCCACAACCTGGAAATTGTGAGTCGAAAATCCTAACCACCAGGCCATGCCAGGACAGAAGAGGTTGTAATTTTATTCAACTAATATATGTGTGGTATGCTACTTCAAGCGGGGAATTATATGGATTTAGTAAATTTGAGCATGCGTCAGAAACATTAGTTGTTTTTTGTCTAGCTCTTATTGGCAGCCTATATTTAACTGAGTTAAAACATGTTAAACTTCTACACTCTGGTATTTTCTACTAAACGTTTTCAATTAGAAATAGTACTTGCTTGATTATTAATGATTTTTACACTTTTGAAAGTGGCATTGTTGACCTGGTTTCATTTTTAAAACTTATAAAACGTAGGTATCCATGTATCTGTTCCTCTAAATGTGAGAAATGTAATAGTATATTTTACATATAGTTGCCCATTTAAATACTCACATAGAATGCACTAAAATAATGCAATAAAGAAATGATATTTGAAAAGGGGGACGAAGAACATCCTCTCCCCACACACTTTAAGAACCAGCCTGGTCTCCAATGTAACCCCTAGTGTTCAACAAAACTATATTCTCACAAGCAAAGGCAACAATAAAACAGTTCTTAAAACGTTAACATAAAATATCATAAATTATAACAATTCATTAGTTATTTTCTAAAGGCTCATTTTAAATAAACCCAAAATAATGAATAACTTTAACATATCTAAAGAAATTATATACATTACTGAAAAGCAACGAAATCAATAAAAAAATTAAAATAAAATAGCAAAATGTCAGGATCATAATAAAATATATGAAGTATGTATATGTATCTTTCACTGCCGCTTAAGCCTAACTCACTGAGAGAAGCCAGTGTAAACTCTGCTATTTCAGCTTCTTCCAATAAAAAATATCATAGTTTAGGATAGCTTCTTTTAATGAATTGCTATTTCAGCCTTTACTCATAAAAGACAGACTATTGTTTAGACTGGCTTCTCTCAATGAGTTGTTATTTAAGCCTTTAACCATAAAAAATATCATAGTTTAGGATAGCTTCTTTTAATGAATTGCTATTTCGGCCTTTACTCATAAAAGACAGACTATTGTTTAGACTGGCTTCTCTCAATGAGTTGTTATTTAAGCCTTTAACCATAAAAGGCAAACCATAGTTTAGACTGGCTTCTCTCAATGAGTTGCTATTTAAGCCTTTACCCATAAAAGACAAACCATAGGTTAGACTGGCTTCTCTCAATGAGTTGCTATTTCAGCCTCGACCCTTAAAAAACAAACCATAAGTACATATTGACACTTCGGTCTGTGTTTTCTGGTGGCAACTGTTTTATGGAGGTCAAACAGAAACGCTCCATTTTATCTCATCCTGGATATACTAGTGAACGTCAATATTTGAGGTTTCTTCGCAGCACTTGGTAGGGTGGTCAATACCACAATGAAACCGATGCTATGCTCAGATTTCGACATCAAATTTTCTCCTTACCACATTGTTTCTGTCGTTGTTCCTAAGCTCAAATATTACCAGTGAGCAAAGAAACTTTTAATTGTTACCATAATAGTTCAATTTGTTGTAAAAGAAGCTTGGATTGATCACATATAAGACAAGTCTATTTTTAACTTTACCACATGACATGGAGTTACGCCTGTTTCGGGCATACCACTCCTCATGAGAATTTGATGTTATTTATATCATTGATTCCCAGCCCTTTTAAACCTGTGTAATACTTGACTGAACTTGACTTAGTAATATGCTCAGATGGATTACTGAAATTGACGTGTGTGTGTCTTTTCTTGTTTAACAAGAAAATCAAAATTTAAAATATCACAATTTTTAAAGATTCTAATTCTCACAAAGGAATAGAAAATGTGTGATTTTTAAATTTCTACCACTTTCAGAATATTTTCTCGTGAACAAGTCTTTACGTTTCTTTTCTTTACATACACATATACGTGTACTACCAGATACATCTTGATATGAAGTCTTACCTTAGAATCCCATGGTCACTGTTCAAACCAGTATATTACTGTACTTGAACTTAATAGCCGTGTTGTACTGCAAGGAACGCTCTTAATGAGACACGCAGTCTGAACTTAATAGCTGTGTTGTACTGCAAGGAACATTCTTAATGAGACACACAGTCGTTGCAAGTTGTCTTTTCTAAAGTGCAACCTGCTAAACATTTCAAATAATTTCATTAATAATTATCAGACTGCTTCTATATGTTAATTATATACGATGGACGTTTCTGTAGCATACTGTATAGGTATTATCTAACAATTGGGTGTTTTGATATAAACATCTCGAATAATTTCATTAACAATTTAGCAGACCGCTTCTGTATGGTAATTATATGCGATGGACGTTTCTGTAACATACTATATAGGCATTGTCTAACAATTGGGTGTTATGATATAAACGTTCAAAATTACCAACAAAACAAAGAACACCGTATAAATAATATGATTTTTGAATCAAACAAAAAAAATGCCATAAACTAAAGTGATTTCAATAAGAAATATATAATAATGATAACACAGCGTGGTCCAAAGCTGACTGCCTCACTTAAGTCTACTGAGTGTAGCCAACATTCGATTTGTAGCACCAAATCTCGAAAAGTGAGTGTGTCATGCCTCTACACTGTTCAATATATATTCGTACATTAGTTTGCAACAGATGGAAAATCAAAAACAATTAGGATACTGGCTCTGTGTCCACTAACGTTTAGACCATGTTCTGTATTCAACGCAATACTTAAAAACAAAACACATATTCTATATTATAATAAACATTTTAACAAGTTCCTAATTAAAAAGATAACAATTAAAAATAAACTGATGTTTTGATTTTGTTCTGGCATAACAATCTCTAGTCTAGCAATGTGGCACGCGCGCCAGCTCGTGCAACACACGACAGCCACGGCCCAGTGTAGCCAATTACCTCCAGCTGTTAAAGGCAATTAATCCTGAAGACTGCAAATCAGTCAAAACTTCGATGCGGTTGGCCTTGCGCCTCCATGTTTGTTGCTCGCTTGGTAGTCAATGAAATTTCTGCATAAATCTGCTGTCTAAGCTGTTAACATCGTACAGTATCACTGCTATATTCGCAACTTAAGGTTACCTTAATCTGAAGTGATAAAAAAATAAAGATTATTCTACAATCTGATAACCTGTATCCAGGTCATTTCTCTTTCATTTTCAGCAGTACATCTGAAATCTAGAAGAATAAAAAACTGTCATTTTTTAGACGTATGACTCTTGGTTTACTATGAGACAATTGGAATTTTATAAATTTTGTTTATTCTGGAACACTAAAACAGAACCTGATGTCATATTAGTACGAATTCTTCAGGGTTTTGTTTTTCATCCAGTACTGAAGTACGTGCTCACCTTTGCGAAAACCTGGCCTCAGTGTATAGAGCATCAAGGTTTCTGCGAGTTAATGGTACCGCTCCATGCATTAACAAAACTGGACTGTCAAGAAATTCAAAATCCACGGAACTCGATATCGGTCTCTATGAAAGAAACGGTAATCCACTAGAAATTCCTAAAGAAGCCGGCACTGAGTTTCCACGAGAACCAGCAGAATTTCACCTCTGGTTTTATATCACATAATAATTTTTATTTCTAAAATATGAGCTGTTATCTTGCACATGGTTCGTTGTAATATCTCAACCTTTAAAAAATTAAATTTTGAAGCCAATATGAATAAACATAAAGAATCTATTTCATATTTCCCTTCATTATGTTTGACGAATATTATGCAAGAGTATTACAAATTATTTATGAAAGGTTCGTTTGAATATGAATATTTTTTATCAATCAACAGTCTTACACAATAATGTTTTTCTTCAATCAGTTCAGTTTGTGACATCCTGATAAAAGGATAAAAATAATGTACATATTTTGATACTCTCACCTATCAAGCACGCTTTAAAGTTGTCATCATTTACTTACGTGGCTCTCAGTATAATATTCTGGGGGTGGGGCGGTGATTGATGTTTTATTCATGACAAAATATTGTCAAAATATAACTAAAGGGAAAGAATTTTTGAATTAATTATATAAGTTTATAAATACTCCAATTTTAAGGTGGTTCTGTTTGTGCTTTTAAACTGTTTTAATAAACCTACTAAGAACTAAGTGACATCCTAGTTTCTTATTTAATAATATCTAGTATTTTTGGTGGGAAATGTAGGAACTGACGAAAGTTTCAAATATTATTTCTAAAATTATATTTCTGAATTCTTTTCTGGTAATTTTTCAATGAAACAATAAAAAGTATTTATGATTTGTTGAATTTTAAGGATTAATTTCTCTAAGGTTCCTTGAAGCGACGCAGTGGGTTGCAATACACACACACATATATATATATATCTACATATATATATATATATATATATGTAATTAAGTAAGCTACAAAAAATTATAAACAGATTACATGAAGATGAAAGATAACTTGAATTTTACTTATCATATCCAAACCTCAGATGAAATATAATTTAATTTTACAGAAAAGGAAAAGAAAGTTTTCCTTTTTTCTTTTCATTTTCTATAAAATTAAATTATATATATATATACTTACAAACTCCTCGAAATTTATAAAAGCAGGAAAAACTTTAAAACATTAAATATATAAATTGTTAATTTAAAGGATTGCGTCTTATCGGTGACTAGGTTTTTCTTCTTTTTTTTTAACTCAAACAATCTACATAGCATGAGTCGCTTCATGGATTAATTTCAATTTACTGATTTTTGTTTAACTTTTATAAATTTGAGGAATTACAAATATTATTTAAAATTTAAACTATTTCCAGCTTAATTTCCTTCTTGAATTGAGAAATATTTGAAAGCAAGTAAATTACACATTTTTAATGCCGTTTTTAGTGGAATATGATATAGGTCTTTAACCCCTGTTTAATCAAGTATATAAATCTTAAATCACCAGTTTCTTGAAGTATATAAATCGTTTTTTTAATCCCTTGCTAAGAGAATTATAAGTATTTTACCCTTGTTTAGTCAAATCTATAAATCTTTAATCTCTTATGTCATGAAGTGTAAAAATCGTTTTCTAATCCCTTGGTTAAAGAAATATAAGTCTTCAACCCCCTTTAGTCAAATAGTGAAAAAGTAAAGCGTTTGACTAGGTGTTGAATTTTATTCCTGTGCCCATACTCACGTACTAGTAAATTATTTCTTTTTCATTTTTATCACAGAGGTAATACGTGATATTCCATATACAAATGGGAAAGTAATCGTGGTGTTTCGTGAACTAAAAACATTTCATTTGTCAAATAGCATGTGATTTTCAAATCGTGATGGTTGTCTAATGAAGCAGATGATTATACACAGAGTTCAATTAAACTTTTGAAAATATTTTATATAAACCACGCATGTCATGTAACATCTTCACGAGTAATAACAACTGAAAGAGAAAAAACAAATGGAAGAGCAAACACTGTATTAATAAAGTATTTTAGTAAATAATAATGTTATGCGTGTCATAACGAAATTTCGGATCGACCTAACTTTCAGTTCTTCTGTCCGTTAATTTATTTTCTTACCAAAACGTGAACTTGACTAAAGAAAAGTTGACGTAGAAGCCTGATATAGTCTTTGATTCGCTACTTCTCCTACATCAGACTAGTTTCGCCGATTTAACAGCTCACAAGTGCTGCTTGGAAGAGCGAAACAAATAAATAAAGTAGGTTTTATGTAGTGGTAGGAGTTCTGTCGACTGCACTTCCTAATTAATGACTCAATGCTGAAGTAATAATTTACTCTCAATTTATTGGTTGGTTATGTAAAACTAGACTAATTAGTTTGAGTCTGTTCATGTTATAAAAAACCACTTAGCGACTTCTAAAATGTACGATTCAGTCCGCCATTTCTGAAAGTGTACAAGATGCATTTTGTGTTACATTAATCAATATAGGTTTTAAACTATTATCGTTTTGATCAACCGCATTGTTTTGTTTTAAACTTTTTAAATAATAACAATACACACAATAATGACAAACGATGATAAATTTCAGAGCTAAACGAATCCAAAAGCAGTTCTTAGACAGAAAAACTTAGCACAGATCAAAAACATGGACAAGATAACATGGAAAACAGATTAATGCATAAATGGTATGTTTTTAACTTAGAACGTTAAGGAAACAGTATATTCTAACAACTAAAGCAAACTAATATAAATTAGTCGAGATATATTATATCTAATCAAAAACACCTTAGGTATGAAAAAGGTACGGTCTAAAAATAGATTGAGCGTGCGATTAAAAGGAATTAGCTAGCCAGGCTGCGTTTTTTGTTCAACTTGGAGCGTGATGGTGAGCAAAACAAAATACGCGGCCTGGCTAACTAATGAATGAATATTTGCTGTAAAATTCTTTTCAATGCTATAAGTGTAGCTACCAGTTTGGCCGCCAATTCTGATTTCATTTCTGTAAGTCCCACACTCAATCTTTTTTTTTTTGCCCGAACCTTTTTTTCACACCTAAGATGTTTTTGATTAGATATCATTCCTTTTTGTCAATACACACCAACAAACCTTAACAAGTAAGAAAGTGACACTCGATAGTAACCCACATTAGCTTTAGGGTGGCAACCCCATTATTCGGAATAGATCTTTATTTTGCAGAACCAAACAAATATATAGTGGTAGTTTCCTCTCTAAAACAGTGTTAATAGCTTCCTTTATAGTAACGCCATGGAATTTAGAATAACAGTTCCTTGTCATCACCCCCATGCAATCGGTACAGCCGTATCAAGTATCATTATTTATGCTAATTGTTTAAGCTAATATCTCGTGACGCTAAACGCTCTTTAATTAAGATATTTTCATAAAATGTAGTAAATTTCTGCTGAAAAGTTGGCAATGAATAATCAATAATAACCGTCCACCCGTATGATCCTTTTGAAAACTTGAGCTGGAAGTTGCTAATCTAGTTTGCTTGGCATAACCAATACTTATGTATCTGCATGTCCTTTCACCTTATAGTTTTGCTCCCATAAATCAGCCCTCTTTAATCCGAATGACAAAAAACTAAAAAATGTCCACTTTTACTCTTAGGTGAAGCTGCATTAAAAATGTTAGACCGACAGCCCACGTGACTTTTGCGTAAGTGTGCGCAAAAATTTTCTTCAAATTTGAGAGGATTGTGTTGAAAAACCTTGCTCGTGTAGCTTATATTTACACCAAATCAATCTCCTAATTGTATGTTCAAAAAATATATCAGTGTACCAAATTTAAAAAAAATCCATAAAAGTTAAGTGTGTATTTCTATCAAATAAAGTTTACGTACTTTTGGTGCGAAGAAAAAAAATAGGGAAAAACTCAATCAAAATTGGAGATGTTATACCTCAGATATTTCTTTATGGATTGCCTTGAAATTTGGTATGTGAAGTAAGAGTCCAGTAAAACACATCCATTAAAAATGCGTGACAGTTTAGATTACCACAGTTCGAGATACAGAAGGTGGATAATCGGTAAACTATCACTCCTGTTAATAACACACAGTGTGTCCTGCAGCAGGTTGTTTTGGCTGCACGACACACTATATCAGGATAAACTATGGTCTTAAATGTAGATTGGAATGATCATATAACAATAATTGTATTAAGTCATGATATCTTGAGGATCAGTATAGCCCGGAATAATTTGGATGAATTAGAGTAAAAAGTAGTACCAAGAACGAATGCGGTGTTTTAATTAATCTGAGAAACTCGGAATATATGATATTGCGATCTGGGTGAATCACTCGAAATTGAAACGATCATGGAAAGCACTCACTCTAAAATTAGAACAATGTAGTTAAGCCACATTTACCCAGCAGAATCACAGGCTGAACTAATCTGGATAGAGCAAGAATAATTTCAATAATCGTTGTAATGAAATATGATCGAATATCTAAATATCTAAATCAGGATAAACTATATTAGTCAACTAGGTGGAGTACCCGTCGGTGATTAACGAAGGGTTATCTTAGGACATGACAAGTTGCTTCCCTTATATGTAATTGTGAAAAACGCAAAAACGCCCATAAAAACTGCGAAACACAAAATATGAAACCGCAAATTTCCATGTATCTCTCCACGGACCCAGTGAACCTCCATACCAAATGTGATGAAGATCCATCTATAGGAGGCAAAGTAGTGGTAAAAAACGCAAAATGCAAAACTGAAAATTTGTATGTACATACTCCCGCATGGACTTAATGAGCCTCCATACCAATTTTGGTGAAGATCCATCCATACTCTGCGAAGTAATTACGTGAACATACAACGAATAACAGACAATACTATTACATTTATATAGATCGAACAGAGCAGTGTAACATATATTTAGATAATAATGTGGTGAATGAAATAAATAAGGATCAATCAGGATAACTTACGTAAGTTTCATTAAAGTCGATGGTAATGGTAAGAAATTATAGTTTAAAATTAAAATATTTTAATATATTTCTAAATAACAACAAAACGAAGTATGCGGCCACTCTTAACCGAACAGCGGAATTGACTGCCACGATTAGAATGGCTCTACAAATAAAAGTGCGGGGAGTATTCAGCAGTATATCACGGCTTGAACCTTGGACTATCCAATCTGCTGCCCGGCACGCTAACCACTAAACCATACCACGTTTTTTACCAGTTGGTGTCAGGACGTTTCACGTTCTATATTGTGTTTTGTGAAAAAGAACAAAAGTTTCCAAAGGTAATGGTGCACCGAATTTGAATAAAATAGGATTGGATCCAGGCATAAATGTAACAAAAACTCCAAAGATAATGGTGCACCGAATTAACAAAAAATGGATCTGGACATTTGGAGTTGTTATTACAATTGTGTCTGGATCCATTTTTTGTTAATTCGGTGCACCATTACCTTTGGAGTTGTTATTACAATTGTGTCTGGATCCATTTTTTGTTAATTCGGTGCACCATTACCTTTGGAGTTGTTATTACAATTGGATAATGGTGCACTAAATTTGAATAAAATAGGATTGTATCCAGGCATACCTGTAACAAAAACTCCAAAGGTAATGGTGCACCGAATTAACAAAAAAATGGATCCAGACACAATTGTAATAACAACTCCAATGGTAATGGTTCACAGAATTTGCAGGAAAGGGGACTGAATCCGGGCAAAATTGTAACAAAAACTCCAAAGGTAATAGTGTACAGAATTCGAAGGAAAGAGGATTGGATCTAGGCACAATTGTAATAAAAACATAATGATCCCCATGATATTAACGGTAAATAGTAATATTAAACGATGGTAATTTATATACATGAACGAGAGGGATTGCAAGTGTCCTGTAAAAAGTTGTTGTTTTTCTTCCTTTAATCCTCCCATAGCACAAGCTACATCAATATCGCAAGTACTATGTAAACAGAAGCACGTGGTCTTGTTTTACACGAATGTAAGTTGTTCCGCTAGCTTGCGCGTGACTTACAGTGTATCGTAGAAAAAGATTTGGCACGTTTTATACTGTCTTATTTATTGCTCCAAGTTTTGATCACAACTTCTGTCACTGTTTAACAAACCAATGGGCGATCACAAAGTCTAAATTACTATAAGAACTAGTCATTTAGATTAAATCATCATGCTTCCCCCTTTTTTTCTTTTTAGTCTTTCTTCCCGCTTCATATCTTATGCAACTTTTGCTCATTTAGTCTACTAACCTCTCCGATTGGTTGTTTCAACAAATTTTAACGCCACTTACAAAATTTACTTTGTTTTTGAAAGCTCATTTACACAAAAAACACATAAATCGTTTCCTATTGTTGGCTTCAATAAAATTCATGTCACGTGCGGCAGTTTCTTTGTTGTTTTAAGCTCATTTAGAAAAAAAACACATAAACCGTTTCATATTGTTTACATCAGCAATACTTGTATGTCACGTATAGAATTTTCTTCGTTATTTTTACGTTAATCTACCCAAAACACATAAACCATTTCCGGCTGTTTGTTTAAACAATATGTGTATGTCACATATGGAACTTTCTTCGTTTTTTTAAACACATTAACCATTTCCGGTTATTTGTTAAAACAATATTTGTATGCCACATGTGGAACTTTCTTCATTTTTTTAAACACATGAGCCATTTTCGGCTGTTTGTTTAAACAATATGTGTATGTCACATATGGAACTTTCTTCGTTTTTTTAAACACATTAACCATTTCCGGTTATTTGTTAAAACAATATTTGTATGCCACAT
>NW_013666974.1:223856-227513 GCF_000517525.1 Limulus polyphemus
ATATATATATATATATATATATATATATACGTGTACGTTTTTCATGAACAGCGATTGTTATGGTGTGAACTAGGTTAAGTAATTGAATTGAAATTATTATTAATTTCATTTAATTTACAAATTACGCTTTAGGGTAAAGATAAATAACATAGAATTTCTATCGTGTTTTAAACACTGATTATGTATAATTTTTATTATTACTTTATTTGAATTAACTTTAGTGTCATTCAGAAGAGCTGGTGAACCAACAAACTAGTCTCCTTTAGAAAAAATCTCATCAACTGTTTATATATCAAAACCTTTCATGTTCTACGTGCAAGTTTTCTGGGTACAAATACTTTGTTATGTAAAAATCAACGATTTATTATCAATTGATGAATTTTGAGAAATCAAGATTCACGATATGCAAGAAAGTGTGTGTGTGTGTGTGAAACTATCGACTTGTTTTTATACCTTTCACTATCAGTGAGATCTTCATATTGTGTCATATTGAATGTTTTTTACGTTTTTGTTTGTTACAACGCTACATTTAAAGAACTGACCGAAGGAACTGGCTAAAATTGCTCATTTTCTACGAAAAATCCACATGAATACCCCACCAATAATTAGTATAACTGATTGCAATATTAACGGCATTTGTGTTACATTTTTTGTAATGACTCATATGTATTAGGACCCTGTAACCAACAAAGTCATGTATCCACGAAAAATTTGGTACATAAATAATTATTCTAAAGACAATAGAGAAGAGTACATAGCCAATTCTAGGATTGTCAAAACAAACAGCGGGTTTTCGACATTTTCGGATATTTAAGTAACCCTGATTACTTTCATCATTTAGGCAACAGTGGTAAGGAACGTAAAGTGTAGACATGACGTGACACAAATAAAGCAAATGGCTAATAATATTACATTTTGACTACAATTTACCCTCCAAGTATCCAGGGGCGTAGCCAAGGATAGAATGATCACTTCGATATTCTGAAAAGTCTATAAGGTCCACTATCTTCTGATCCGTTTTCAATAAACACTTGACTTTCAAATTATTTGTGCAAAAGAATTGACGTTTTTGGAAAATTACTCCCCACTCTGTAGCTCTGGCTACGTCCCTGTTAACTTGGATACCCCACCACCACTTTTATTTTTTTCCCCGAAATCACAACAGTTTCCAAAATTATTTTTTAGTTATTTCTTGGACGTAAAACACATTTTAGCCAAAATATGTTAGCCTCTTTTTTTTAAATATGTTTTTAAAAATGTTCTTTCCAAGCAGATAGTTAGTTATATTATCGATATTATTTAGTCACAAAATGATTAAATATCGATTAGATTTTAACTCACTTTAGACACAAGATTGGTGTACAAGAACCTTTTATAGAGACTGATGTGTTGGTGTGTACAAAAGTTTTGATAACACGCTAAATGTTTACGTTAAAAGTTTGTTGTTTTTTTCAAGAGAAGAGAAAGGAGTACAAACAACGTGAAATTTGGTTTGCAGAAATGGTGAAATTTACTTAATTTTGAATATACTGTAAGCCTACTTTTTATATAGTAATGTAGTCGTGATTATTATAAGTCAGATGTCAGCTTATTACTTCCTCCTAATATCACTGTGAAATATACAGCTAATAAACGCGCTTTATAAAAACGCATTCTTGCAATTAATTGTTTTTGGAAGGGGGTTACAGCAGAGGGTTACGTGAAAAAAATAACAATCTCTTAGATAGTTATTTCTCCTACCAGTAAATAAAAATAAAAATTATTAATTGAACTCCAAAATAGGACTTAGAAATTCTTTTAAGTTGTATCCAGGGAGAATCGTCGAATGGATGAACCTCTCCGTTACGTTACAGCATTTTATGTACACGTTTTTATAACTTGACTGGAAAAAATTCGTTTAGTCGTTAGATGTATGTTATAGATAAACTAATAGAAGCCTCGAGAGTAAATAACAATTTATTTTACATCCATACTATTTTATACATCTAAACTATTCTCTTCTTTAACCCCCGACTGTTAGTCACGATCCTTTACAAAACTACCCCCCATCTCACCCCAGATTCATTATGAAGACGCATATTGAATGAGCATAATGCTAGTCCTAAGTGGGATTGACTCTGTTGAAGGTGACTCTCCCACATTTTAGCATGTGACACTTCCTTCCTCCATCTTTACTACCCCATTTTAGTTGAAGGAACAGCTGCCACCACATAGCCTAAGGCCCTTTAATCACGGTAGCAAACTGCTGTTGATGATTCACGAAATGAAAGCCTAAAACATGATAAAAGAATATATCTTTCCTACAGACTTGTTGGATGGAATGGAAGTTTGCTATGTCGAGTTAAAAAATGAACATTTTAACAAAGTTCTGCAAAAAATTGGGCATTAATATGTTTTTACATAAAAACAAATACTTCTTCGTTACTGTCGAGAGAATGAATAAGTGTTTTAGTAATTTAGCGAATACTGAGAATTCAAATAATTCTATAAAGTGATGAGTGTTTTGTATTACATTAATGTTTAACACAACGTATTTAAAATAAATTTATTGTCTTATATAGCCTTATAGTAAACGTTGTTTTATATAACTCTTTAGAATGTACTTATTGTTTTGTATAGCCTTTCTATACAACTTTCTATTGTATAATCAGTAATTTATATAAATTTGGGGGTAGAATGACTATAATGCAACACTTTCTTCAAAAAACGAATGAGTTATATAATTGTCTTAGATTTGTTTTGAAATATGGCAGCTAAATAAAGTTTTCAAGGAAGAAATTGTGTTTCATGTATATATTTTATATGCAAGAAGGATACGTCATACATTGTTTCTTGTTGAAACTTTTTGTAAAATATTATTGTTTGTTTGTATTTTAAGCACAAAGCTACACAATAGGTTATCTGTGCTCCGCTCACCACGGGTATCGAAACCCAGTTTCTAGCGTTGTAAGTTTTTTTGTTTGAATTTATGCACAAAGCTACACAATGGGCTATCTGTGCTCTGCCCACCACGGGTATCGAAACTTGGTTTCTGGCGTTGTAAGTCCGCAGGCATGCCGTTGTGTCACTGGGAGTGGGGGAGAGCAGAAGTTTTATTTATTACAAGAATGTGTTACATATGATCTTGTTTAAATAAAAGAGCGTTACACGTCGCCTCAAATAAATTGGGTGTTTTATAAAACTTTTATGAAAGTGGAATATATTTAGAAAAAAAATCAGATAAAAAGATGTTTAAAAGTCACTAACGTGGACGTAGAGCGTGTTATATTCAGTATTATTAAATACGCTATTGTTCCTAAACATACCTGAGCAACTAATTATAAACTACTCTTTTACTGAAACTAAGCACTGGGATATTTA
This sequence comes from Limulus polyphemus, assembly GCF_000517525.1. Classification (NCBI taxonomy): domain Eukaryota; kingdom Metazoa; phylum Arthropoda; class Merostomata; order Xiphosura; family Limulidae; genus Limulus; species Limulus polyphemus. The sequence continues at coordinate 227,217 of NW_013666974.1, forward strand.
TAGAAAAAAAGAACAGGATACTATAAAAATTCTAAAGTAGCATACAGTAGCATTGTGACCGAAACTTTGAACTTCACAAATATTAAGTTGGTTATTCATAGCTCTAAACCTGTGAAAGATTAATGCTTTTTTTTGCTTCTGTTATGTTGCTCGCATATTAGGCGGTTGTTTGACTTTTCTTATAAGTTGAACACTGAATAAGAATAATGAATATAAGAAGTAACTGCAGGCTAGTAAAAATATAACTTCCTATAATAATAATAAACAAGGCGTATTTCACGATTTTCCATGTGCCTC
>NW_013666974.1:228372-239918 GCF_000517525.1 Limulus polyphemus
AAAATATGTATCTTACTATCTATTGTTCTTTTTTTGTTCTTGTTGTTCTGTCGGTACGCTTAACTGTATACAAACAGAGACAAGTTCATAGGTGCACAAAACTAGATAATTGTACATGACTGCTTTTATAGAATGAAGAATTACAATTAACCAATAAGATATCAGAGCAATGTAACTATTTTATCTAATCACTAGTCTGAAATGCAACATAACATTTCGTCACCTAACATGCTAGTCCTTTTAGCCGTGGGGGTGTTATAGTATGACGGTCGACTCCACTATTCGTTGGTAAAAGGTAATCTTAGTGTTGGCGATGGGTGGTGTTGACTAGCTGCCTTCCTTCTAGTCTATCGCTTCAAAATTAGGATATCCCTTGAATAACTTTGCGCGAAATTCAGCGAAACAAAAAACAAAGTAACATAGCTTAAATAGAGTACAGGGGTGGTAAGTGGAAAGACTGATATCATGAAGTAACACGACCTTGTAAGAGTAGGTACTGTGGAGTATAGGGGTGGTAAATGGGAAGACCGATACCATGAAGAAACACGGCCTTGTAAGTCTAGGTGTTGTGGAGTACAGGGGTGGTAAGTGGAAAGACTGATATCATGAAGCAACACGGCCTTGTAAGCGTATGTACTGTGGAGTATAGGGGTGGTAACTGGGAAAACCGATATCATGAAGCAACACAGCCTTGTAAGCGTATGTACTGTGGAGTATAGGGGTGGTAAGTGGAAAGACTGATATCATGAAGCAACACGGCCTTGTAAGCGTATGTACTGTGGAGTATAGGGGTGGTAAGTGGAAAGACCGATATCATAGTGTAACACAGCCTTGTAAGTGTAGGAACCGTGTAGTATCGGGACGGTATCTGGAACGACCGATATCACAGTGTAACACAGCCTTGTAAGTGTAGGTGTTGTGGAGTACAAGGGTGGTAAGTGGGAAGACCGATATCATGAAATAACAGAACTTTGTATGCGTAGGTGCTGCATATAAAATGAGCCAAACTAATAGCAAAATCAAAATTATATATATAATTTGTCTGTTACATGATTGAAGGTTACAAAAGTGATAAAAACACTGTTGGTGAATGTAAATATGTATACATATATATTAATAAGCAAACATTTTTTTCTTAGTTTCGATGCTATGTTCATTTTATAATTGTCCAATTGAAAACAATCTTCCGCTGTGTGGTTTTGCTTCGCTTAATGTTAGGCGTTTGCATTTTAAGTAAAAACTGATGTAATCATAATACAATGCTAATCGAATATTGAGATATCGGTAGATTAACAGTGATCTGTATATCATTCTTAAGAACGACCACGCAATCTTAGAGACACTGTATGTAGAAATCTAATATTCAAGCAATTACGATTCATTTGTTTTATTTAGTGTTTATGATGACGTGTACGATAACCTGATTTAGTAAAATGAAATGAAAATAATTGTTATGATTTGTCTAAAATAACGGCAGACAGAAGGCAGACAGATTTTTACGTAGGTGCATAATACTGTAAACATAGAAACCCGTCTTCAGTATTTCTAAAGAATGATATTGTCAATTAGTGTATGAACGCCCTCCAGCGGTAAGTCTGCGGACTTATAGTACTAAAAACCGGATTTCCGTACCCATGATAGGCACAGCACAGATAACCCGTTATGTAGCTTTGTGCTTAACTATAAACAAACAATAGTATAAATCTGAAATCTCTTATTTTTGAATTAAGGATTCTATATTTATTCAACCTATAATTATACTAAATATAACACTAACCAAAAATAATTCTGTTTAGCCTTTTTAATTTGAAACAAGTTACTTCTCAGTTCTATATGAGTTCGTATATATGTTTTTTAATAGTAATCTGGAAGAGAATGTTGTCGCAAGTCGTTACGTTTTACTTAAAGATACCCAATAAACTTTGGCTATAGATTATTTTTCGTCTCAGCGAATACCAAATTGCTTAACAGTGTTTTATCGCTAAGTCAGTAATCAACATTCGACACATAACGACTGGTTCCAGTTGTATAAACATCGTCACCAATTATATCGAGACTTTTAACTATCGTTATTTCGTACTTGTGGCCTGTTTGTAAATATGATTCTAAACCTCTCATACGTGACAAGTAAGTTCACGTTGGTCGTCTACTTTGTGTAGTTTTAAAGATGTGAAAAGAGTCAATAACAATGCCAGAACTATAAGCTACCTTACGAAAATAATAAAACAAACAAAAACAATGTAGGTTAATTATCACAGTTTGTAAATCTCTCCCACACTTCAGTATTAGATGTTCGAAAGTAGGTCAACAAAGAAGAGAATAGGAAGGACTTAATACGCACGAGCGGATCCTATAAGAGAGCTACTCTCTCTCGCCTTATTCTCTTAAAGAGGACTGTTTGTTAAAAAGAGAGAGGAGCGTCGTCACGAGCCAGCGAAGAGGAATTATTTGGTTAACTGACGTAGTGCAGTAATCACTTCCTTATTTTCTAAGCTGACAATATACCTTTAAAAATGAGAAACTGTATTCAGGGAGCTTGGAGATTCAAAACATGGTCACTGATGTCATTCATGTATTACTGAAATAGTAGAATTAAAACGTGTTTATAAGAACAGTTAAACATGAAAATAGTTTGAAAAAAAGGTAGCTTTACCTTAGCACAGTAAAGGCACAAGGAGAAAAAGCTTTTACAGGGGCCAGTTACTAAATAATATGTAATAATTGTTATTTAATAGTTGCACATGTTTGTCCGTAGGGACTACATGACTCTTGAATGTACATGGTTATAATGTCAAAGTTCTTGTCACTATAAGTGAAGTTATGCTTAACTTCAAGAACTAACTCGAAGGCTGAAGTTATTTGTAGTTTTATTTTGTATTTAGAATAACATATGTTGGCAAGGCTTCAATTAGTTATGAAAGATGGAACACTTGTCAGTTGATTTCACTTATAAGGAAGATGATACTTATTTTCGGTAACTACAGACACAAAACATTGTATGTTTTTAATTCGGTTTTGCCTGAGCGTATTTAGTTATTAGCAATAGGTTTCTCTCACACCTTTTTCAGTCTGACCTATGTAAATGCGTCCACATTCTCACCAAGGACAAAGTGAATACAATGGAGAAAAACGCGTAATTAGAAAATAATTTGTGAATGTTTAAGGATGTACAAAGGCCAAATTTAAAGGAAATTAAAAATACAGAGTCATGAACATAAGCGAAATGTTAAAAAATAGGTATTCCCCTCATTAGCCGAAGATGTTAGTATAACACAACGCATGATCCAATGGGGAAAAATGTTATTAACTCAATCTAAAAATGACAATACCAGACATATACATGAATGATTGGAGATGTTTAAATTTAATATAATAACGTATCAAGCAAGGATGAGGGATTAACGGGGTAGATTGTATGTAGGTGGTGTGATATTCTGAAGAAACATATAAATTAAGACAGCACATAAACAGTGTAATGTTCTTGTGATTTATACACTTTAAGATGAGAAGCGTCGAAACATGTAGAGTGTACTTGAGACTAGACCAATTAAAAGAAATAAGATTATTATTGGGTAAAACAAATAAAGTTGTTGTTTTTAACTTTATTTATTTATTTATGATTTTACACAGATGTCCAAGTATTTTATCCCTATTACATATCTATATGAGTGTGCACTTATACACGTAGTGTATTTAAAATTGGGAAGTATCCTAATACGTATTTATTTATTTGAAAGGAGGAATTACACATATTATATTATGTATTACATAATTAGCGTATTTGATCCGAAGATCAAAACCGTTATCAGTTTTTGTTTTTAAGTTAAAATCTTCTTTTTAAATCGACTCCGTGGCTCGCTGCTATTTCTGAGAGCCTATGTCGATAAAAACCGGGTTTCGATACCCGCGGCGGGAAGAGCGCATTTTGCTCATTACACCCCTTTGCGCTTAACAACAAACAAACAAATTATTTGTACATACGTTTTTATTTATGACATATCTATTTTAATTCGCCAAAGGTTGAACACGTTCTGCTGATTGTTGGTTGAACAAGTTTGATGCAAAGTTTCTAATTCTCTTTGTGAATATTTCTGCTAACGCTATTCCATTTAGTTTCTCTTTTATTTACGACGTTATTAACAATTCAGTTTTCATATGTCTGTCCAACTTTAATGGAAAATAAATTAGCAGTTGGGATAGAACTTTCGCTGAAGTTAGCTTATCATTACCGGCACATAGTGTCGACATCACCCGATAGTTAGCGTTCCTATTTATACCTCATTTGTCAATCTCTCAGCACAGCGAAACGTTTGGCGTCTGAGAATCTATATCTTCCAAAGTCAAGTGCAACTTCTTTTGTATAGCATCGTTATAGCCTAAACTATACAATCTAGTTTCACGTGATTAATGTGAAAGTTCGCATCGAAGCTTTCTATTCCAGTTTGATAGCAAATATGCATGATAGCAAAGTCTTAATTACTGAATATATATATAGATATGCACACGTATAGAAACAATATATGTAACAGGACGGTTTTAACAACCTCTGTCGATTTTAACTCGAGTTATTTTACTCCTCATCTAGTGATATGGAAACATTGGATATGCCAAAATTAATACACATTAAATATGCTACACTCCGTGGACGGAAAATAAAATCTTACGTTGTGTGTATTTTTCATAAAGTTGTACAGTGACTATCTGCGATATGCCTGCTCCGGGGGTTAAACCCTGAATTTTAGGATCATAAGCCCTTAAGCTTAGCGCTGATCCGCCCAGAAACATTCAAAATACAATCACGGATGGTATTATGACAAATAAATTCGAAAATAACTTTGTTCTGTGATTGATGACGTTGTAACGTCGAAACATGTAGAGTCGTCAACTTTTGAAGGCCACAGATAGGCCTAAATAAATGTTTTTAATTGTGTACCAGTTTAACGTTGAATATTATTTCTGATTTTAACCAAACAACATCTTAGAATAATTGTTTGTTTGTTTTGAATTTCGCGCAAAGCTACACGAGGGCTATCTGCGCTAGCCGTCCCTAATTTAGCAGTGTAAGATTAGAGAGAAGGCAGCTAGTCATCACCACCCACCGCCAACTCTTGGGCTACTCTTTTACCAACGAATAGTGAGATTGACCGTCAAATTATAACGGCCCCACGGCTGAAAGGGCGAGCATGTTTGATGTGACGGGGATTCGAACTCGCGCCCTAACCACCTAGTCATGCCGGGCCTCTTAAAATAAAAACAAATAGAATCGCTTTTATTCATAGAAAGGAGTTAAGAAGTTCGAGCTTTGCCTAACAACTATAATATTTGGGGGAAGGAAGGCTATGATACTGTGTTGTTTCTATCAGAATTATGTTTAAAATTTCAGTTGTTAAGATTTTCCTATTATTCAAAATGGTTAAATTACTTTTTATTCCTCTTCACTGTGTTTAGTACTGGTGTGATGAGCATTGCTTTCTGTATTACAAGTTCTAGATTCGCTGCTAAGTTCGATATTTGCAAATTGTCATAAGCATTTGCAAAAATATATTAATAGTCCATCTGTATGTCACTGGATGAGCGACGAAAAACAACTATAAAAAAATTATTTAAACATATAATGATAAATTTAGTTTTCTTATAAACCTTAATGTCCGCTATATGATTCTCCTACACTGATGATACAAACATATCCTCACCTGCTAATCTCAAAGCTGACATCCGCTGGAACTCTGGCTCTTCCAACCATTTATACATCCTGCGAAAGGTCTCCCTGCCGGACTTCAGCTTGCTCCAAGGCTTGGGATTCCGCAGCAGATCGGAGAGGGTTCCTTGGGACCGGCACAGCACCCGCTGGGCGAAGATGGCTTGAGGGATGCTGTAGCGCTTCAGCTCTGCACTTATTCGCTGGGCCAGTTCTTTTGTGTTGATCTCTTCCACTTCGTCAGCTGCTCCACCCTTAGAACTGTTGGGAGTCTGACACCCCGAGTTTTTTATCGTAATCCCAGCTTGGGCGGCGGAAGAGACAGCGTTAACCCCTGTGTTGTGAACTGAAACAGGACTCAAACTGACCATGGGCTGAGAAAAGGAGGAGATTCCTAAGCTGATATTAGACACGCACGTCTGGGCGGTCAGGGCTGCTACGTTTACGGGCTTGATGTCTTGGTGCTCCGGTGGTGTTACAGGGACTTGCAGGTGCATCGATGGGGGCGTGTGTGGTGCATTAAGTCCGTTCAGTGTAGGCATCATGTTAGTGGGAGAATGGAGACTCACAGTGGGGCTCTGGGGAAACCCCAAGCCACGTGATAAGTCCCGATGATGTGAATAGGAGTCATATGTGTTGGGAGATATAGCTTTGTCAGGAGAATGCAAACCGTTCTGAAGGTAGGGGGGTGAAGGGATCCCTGTCTGCTGGGCCATTGTCCCAAGTCCATTACTGGTCATCATTGACATGGCAGATGGGTGAGTTGCCCCAAGAGTAGGGCCCATGTTCATAGGGGCCATCCCTCCCACATGGCTTAGTTTATCATATTGATAACTATTCATACTCATACCCAAAGCATTGTTCTGCATCAAGGAAAAACCGCCGCTGACGTTACCAGTATGGCCATAGTGACTAAATTTGTCTGACATGGTAGAAATGGGTGGCAGGGGCTGAAGCGGAGTAAGAGTAGCGTAACTGTTTGCTACCGAAAGTCCAGGTGACATCCGGCCATTCAAGCTTTGATAACTGGGCTCAGTCAAGCCCCGAAAGTCCGAGGCGTCGATCATCGTGGAGGTTACTGTTTCTTCGTCCGAGTCTGAACGCGGAATGTCCGAGGTTATCTCGTGGCCCGGGAGTAGTTCGGGCGGATCTGTCACGGGATCGACACTACCGACCGTCTCAACTGAATCGACAGCTTTCTCTGACTCCACTGATTCAACTGATCCGACCACTGGCACGGCTGCCTCACCGACGCTTGGCTCGCTGCTGATTTGTTGTTCACATAACTCTCCCATGTTTTCCATGATTTGCGCGTTTTAATGACAATCCAAGTTCATTGAACGCTCCTGTGACACTCCTAGCTTTGCCGTAGATGGATTTTAACGATCGGTGATTAGATTTTTGGGCGTAGTTACAGCCTGGGAATGGGCAAGCTGCTAGCAAACCTGTACATTACCGCCATGTTTACACTATAATAACTGCACATCAACATCTGCGCAATCCTTGGGGCAAATAGCGCACGCGCACTGTAGGTATTGTGCGTTTTTGTTCGTCTGCTTTTGTCTCGCAGCCATGCAGGAGTGAGCACTCAGCTTGCAGTAAGCCCGAATGTCTCATCATTCATTTGTTGAAAAGGGCAGAAAACATTCAAACATTTCTAAGTTATAAGAAGTTTTCATTGTATATTCCAATAATCTCAAGTTTTCCAGATTTTCTGCTAAATGACATGTCTTCTTAGAGGTCCTCGCACGTGCTGCTGGCATGAGCATTTAGAAGCAGACGAATTTCCAATACCTCGGAACGCGAGATCGATATTAATTATCCTCTTTCGTAGATCTTGAGGTCTGAGAAGCATTCTTTGCCACTCCTGCGCTTCGTCCGTGCCACCTTCTCACGTGGTTAATCGGTACAAAACGTTTCGTATTAACATGCCCAAGAAAAACGTTTCACCAATCTGTAAAAGCTTTAACGCAACCATATCTAAGGTTCACGAGTGAGAAAAACTCTCAAACATTATCAGATATTTTACCCCACTTCGAACAGGTACGTAGTTAAATCAACTCCTTTAGCAACAGAAAATAATGCTTCCAGTTTGTATTCTCAAGAAACCTTTTAGCAAACTGTTTTGGTTGGATGAAAGTGTGTACGAAAAATATTCGGTAAACGTTAAGTTAATACAACCCTATTCTTCAGCTAATGGAATGAAAATATTTCTTGAACACCATTACGAAAATAGTTAAAACGCAACCAATAAAAAAGTAAAGCTATAAAATGTATGTGTGATATACTGTAATCATTCAGAGCCCTTTAGTTTTCTTTTTTTATATGAAAGGATTGTTTGGTGAATATATTTTTAACTTTCATTGACAATGTCTAACCCTTTGTTTTACATAAGTGCCTACTTGTCCCGGTAATTCTAACCTCAGGGATAATATAGGCTTACTTTGATAATGTTTTTCACACTGAATCTGATGATATATGGTTTCTAAAGCATTTAATTAATAAAATATACAACACCTCAATCACATATAACATGTTGATATTTTGCCAAATTTTCTTGTTTTTCGTGACTTCTACGAATAGAGAAGGTCTGTTCGCGAAAGGGTTAAAAATGAGTTCAAACATCTTATTTCTGCGTAATCATAGATTATCTCTTATCAATAAGAAAAGCTAAACAACGCTAGCAGTAAAAGTTCAATTTTGAACAAAATGGAATGAAATTTACTTGGGAAGAAATTGTTGGCCTCTTCCGCTAGTTCCCGGTTTCCATCGCAACACTTGTGAGAATTGTAAGTGCAATCTCTAAAATTTTCCGCTACGAGAGAAAAACCCATTCTCAGTTTTGCATCTAAAGTTTAGGGAATGCACATATGATACATTGGGACGGGTATGTCTTACAAACTGTATAGGTTGGCCTTAGAATTTATAACGACGTCTTTATATCATTGTAAGTGATCGAAACCTACTTAAAGCTTTACAGAAACAGGGAAGAATCCTTTGGTATATTTTAAGTTTTGTAATGAAAATGTAAGTTACTTTAATTTAACTTATAAAGTAACTACTGCTTTAAGCCATAAATATTATAACAAACCACTTTAACCCTATCCTTTCAGAAGAGCAACTAATTTTACACAATTTGCCCAAGAAAATACTCCCTTTTCTTAGAAAAAAAATCAAGCAAAATATAAATCTAACTTCATTTATCGACAGGTGAGTCTTCAGATAATTTATCTGTTGTTTTTCTCCAATAAAATATTTTAAGTTGATTCAATACAGAAAAAAAGAGCATAAGTATCCATTAATAATCTTGTTTCTATATCTACAATGTCAAAATATAGTTCTGATACGAGTGTCTCCACTTTCTATCGGCTTTGGTTGAATCTTAACATGTCATATAAGAATAACTTACTTCAGAATAACTACATAAATGTTATAATTCTTTGTTTAATAGAAACGCGTTTTCATGAAAAGAAATTAAAGTATTTATCTATGTATTTATCCTGAAATAAGTTATTCTTATACATTTCATATTTACCATACTTATAAACTTGCCCCTATATAAGACCTACTACTATGTAATTCTAAGAGAACCTTTAAAGATCTTGGCTGCAGCATAGACTGATGGAGGATGGGAGCTATACTAACAATCTAGGTTGTGCTTGTACAGTAATACCTTAACATCGTGGTCTTTATGTCCAAACATCATTATGGAGGCTGGAATGCCAACTTCAAGGACAGTTTTACTGTCTCCCCCATTGATGTATGTATGTATTCCAATTATTTATTTCTTCTTAACTTAGCGAAAGGTGTTAAGGATGTGAGACGTTGTGGGCTAGAGCAACAATATCTCTCTTTATTATTATTATTATTATTGTGAATGTAAGGCTTGCGAAACTGAGGTTAAACTGGATAGACGGTGTACCCCAACGAAATTTGGGTCTTACTTCCGCCAGTACCTCAAGAACCAGGAGACATTGCATAACTACCCACCTTATGGTGTGTGCCCAGGTGATACATGTCTGTTTTGTAGCTCCATTGTTTCTTTTTTCTTTCATTTTCTACGTAATGTTACTATTAATTATTTTGTATCTAAGGTTTGGATATGCTGTGTTGAATTCACGCTATTCTTTCTTATGATGTAATTACCTCTTTTTTTCTATTTTCTATTTTTAATTATATTTATAAATATACAGAGGTTAAGTACGTTCTATTAACAGCACGATTCTGGAGTCTCACCTCATTGTAACAGTCCATTTCGCCATGTCCGGTCTTTCTCTATCCGACGACCGTGCATCTTGATAAAAACCATACAGCGTAATTGCCTTCGCAGAAAGCTTCACCGTAAGGCTGTATTGTCCAAAACACAATATTCCTCAAATATGCTTTTCATAATGCGTTTAGTCTACGAGTATGAAGATTTTCCAGCGTTCTTTTCAACAGTTAGATCACATAGAAATCCATAGTCTGCTTTATTGGGTTATCATGAATGCCTGTTCCATTTTTCAACTGCTTGAAGAAATTCAAACGGAAATAATTTTCAGTTGTATTGTATTCTGTTGCCTGGAGCACTTGGACAACTTTTGCTACTGATCTTTATGTATGTACATTTTCACCTGTTACAAGACGCCGCATTCTTAACACGACTGGGATACGATTTGTCGTATATCTTTTTCTGATGTCCCAAGTTGATCCATATTCCTTTTATTCCAAAGACATTAATAATAAAGAATTTTCCCGAATTAATCCCTGATCTGAGCTTGTCTTTATGATCTGAGCATACGAATATTTTGTATCGGAATAGGTTGTTACTTACATACCCTTTCTAAAAACAATAAATTTCGGTAGCATCACACTATCTACGAAACGCCAAATAATGTCAAAATATGGTTCTGATACGAACTCTTCACTTTCTACCGGCTTTGGTTGAATCTTAACATGTCATATTAAAGATCATTTTAATATAATTTACTCCGCCCTTTGTCATTTAAGCTTAAAAGGAGGTGAGAAATAATATGACTGAATGTTTTAACTGATATAAGAGTTTACTTTATATCCATTTTTGTGTTCGTATTAGGAAACATTAGAACTTATTTAGCACTCGAAGTTCTGGGTTTTATTGGTGAACGAAAAGGGCTTGCTTAACATGTAAAATTATGAGTTTCACATGATAAATCAAAATAGTTTCTTTAATACATAAAGTTCTGTGTTTAACATGATCAATTCAAATATCTCATTTAACATGTAAGTTTCTGAATTTCACATGATGAATCAAAAGAATCTATAACGCTTAAAGGTTTGAGTTTCACATGAATCAAATGAGTATGTTTATATTTAACATGAAAGGTCTGAGTTTGATGTGATGGATCAAAAGTTTTTAACGCGTAAAATTCAATATTTCACATGACGATTCATTATTCAAAATAAGTGTTAACTTATTCTATATTCTTTCGTGCATCATTTCAGTGTTTTGGAAAACTATGTCACCACATGTTTTCTAAATTGTCGGTTTTATTAACCCAAAGGACTTTTGATTCGCCGTATAGGGTACGATCCGCCTCCGGCAGTTGAATGCGAGTTTGCCGTATACAGTGTAAGGCTCGCAAAAATTCCGCGCGCATTTCAAGCAGCTGCAATCAAAGCGACAAAATTTTTTTACAATGAAGCCATTTCACGCCTTACTAATCTTATCAACGCCGCCAGTTTAACTAAGTACATTGTTTAAAATACTAGCAACTTCTTATAGGGCCCGGCATGGCCAGGTGGTTACGGCACTCGACTCGCAATCTGAGGGTCGTGGGTTCGAATTCCTGTCCCATCAAACATGCTCGCCCTTTCAGCCGTGGGGGCG
>NW_013666974.1:240070-247150 GCF_000517525.1 Limulus polyphemus
AACAAACCTTCTTATATTTTACTATTTTGTTGCAGATAGCTTTAAAATTGTAGTCATATTTCCTCTCAGATTCGTTTTTACATCGAAGAACTGCTAGAATTTATTTTGCGCCAACTATTTTTTTTTCACTACTAACAATTCTATAACATCCGCGTATAAATTGAGCTATATAATTCAACTCTGCTCCTCATAATTTATTGCCCCCAGAATCCGGGTTTCGATACCCGTGGTGGGCAGAGCCCAGATAGCCCATTGTGTAGCTTTGTGCTTAATTATAACCGAACCATAATTAATTATCATTCGTATTTCTTAGATGGCGCTTTATGTTGAAATTGTTGAAAAAAAACGATGGCGGTTTAACTCTCTTTAGACGCACAATGCGAACCCTAAAACAGTTATTTCCTGTCACAGCGATCGCAAGGAGCATAAAAGGATGCTTTTCACACAGTTTCAAGTACTAATAACAAGACGTTCTTAATGCTGTCTATTCAAGAGTTACTTACTGTCTTTTATGATAGTTTGTTTGAAAAAGTATCGAACCTGTAGAAATCTACAATATCTTTGGAGTATAGAAATTATACCAATAGATATTTATTTAATGGTTAATAAAGTTGCATCACAGCCACGGAGTAAGCAAAAAAAATAGATACAAGAAATTCTTAAAGTGGAAACAAAAGCTGTTATCCAGTGTGACAAATTATTTGTATTACATTCTATATTTAAAATTCTAAAATACGCTACTTAAATAATTCATAGTACCAATTCCACTTCGGTGAAACATGAAATATTACAATACGTTTTGTCTTGGTAACTTCGGTATATTCTTATTTTATGATTTCAAACACTTTAAATATAGCTCTATAGATCTATTAACATGATTTATAGCTCAATAATGCAGGCTCTCTATCGTGATCCTCAGGATTTTGGATCCCAGATTGCATTTATCTATAGCATGGTTTACAGCTCAGTAATGCAGGTTTTCTGTTGTGATTTTAAGGATTTGGGATCCTAGATTACACCAGTCTTTAACGTTTCCTACAGCTAAATAATGCAAGTTCTCTGTCGTGTTATTCACCACCAATATTTAGCGTGGTATTCAACAAGTTCTCTGTCGTGTTCTTCAGAACATGGGATCCCATGTTACAGCTGACTTTACCATGGTTTACAAGTTCTCTGTCATGTTATTCAGAATATGGGATCCCAGGTTATAGCTAGCTCTACCATGGTTTACAAGTTCTCTGTCGTGCTCTTCAGAACATGAGATCCCAGCTAGCTTTAGCATGGTTTACAAGTTCTCTGTGGTGTTCTTCAGAACTTGGGATCCCAGCTAGCTCTACATTGGTTTACAAGTTCTCTATCGTGTTCTTCAGAGCATAAAATTCCAGATTACATCAATCTATAGCATGGTCTACAGCTCAATAATACAAAGTTTCTATCGCATTTGTCAATACTGAATTCACAGATTGTATCAATCTTCAGCGTGATCACGTAAAACTAGAGAATATACAAAATATTATCTTATGATATCCAAACTTGAAAATTCTGAGTATCTCATTCTTTAGCGCATCTTACAGAGCTCATTAATGTTTAATATTACTTATCTAATACGATAATACATTTTTAATATTATTACTAAATGTCAGTAGTATAGAGCCTCAAGTTTTTGTCTTGGTTTTGGGGAAAAAACGACAACATTGTTTTCACCTCTTTCGCGAGCTCTAAATTTCAAAATGTTACGTTACATCAGTCTGACATATGATTTCCGAAACTCAAAAATGTTATGTTACATTAGTCTGACATATGATATCCGAAACTCAAAAATGTTATGTTACATTAGTCTGACATATGATATCCGAAACTCAAAAAGATTGGGTTATTGTTCCTTATAGTTATGTTCTGTAATATGCGTCATTAATAAACAGATTCTCCAAAACGAATACATAACGAAAGCATTCCACGTTGTAACCTACACGGCACGGGTTTCCAAAACTCAGTATTACAGCATATAGTTCTCTATTTATTCTGTCTTTTTATTCATTTATTTTTTGAAGAAGAAAAATCATACAGTAGCTTCTGGGGAGTATTTGTAAAGCTCAAAATAATTACCTTTGTTTCTGAATGTGAGAAATCATACAGTAGCTTCTGGGGAGTATTTGTAAAGCTCAACATGATTAGTACTGTTTCTTAAGATGAAACATTCTATAATAGCTTCTTTAGGAGTACTGGTGAAGCTTAATAAAAGATACAAGAAGCTGAGAAGAAAAAAATCATCAAATTTTTGATTCAATGTTTTCTCATGTGTTTTTATTTATTATGGAGAATGAGTATTTTGCATCGCCGTCAATATAACACCCAAGAATATTTTACCGCTAGTGCTTCTCGATATTTAAAGCTCTGTTCAACTGAGTTTAAGAATTAACTCATTTAATTACTGATAATAAAGTATCGAAACTCAATTTTTAGCATTATCATCCCTCAGACTTACTAGTGAAACACTAGGTCCATATTGTAAAAACAATAACATATTTCATCTTTTTAAGTTTCAGCAGTCTAGTAGCCATTTCTCTCATCTTAACTTGAACCTTAGCCGTATGGAAACAGAACGCTTATACGAGACGACCCAAGCCATACGAAAGAATGGAATCATAGCACAAAGAGCAACATATAAAAGGTTAACAAAATAAACTTACGTTACCTAATAAGTGCGATTTAAAAAAAAAGCAAAATTTACGTTTCGACAGAGTAAATGACGTCATCTAATACATACACATTACATAAAGTACAGTAAATAACATTACGCTTCGACAAAGTAACTGACGTCATCTCGTACATATATATTAGGTGAAGTACAATAAATAAAGTTATGTTTCAACGAAGTAACTGACGTCATCTCGTAAATATATATTAGGTGAAGTACAATAAATAAAGTTATGTTTCAACAAAGTAACTGACGTCATATATATTAGGTGAAGTGCAATAAATAAAGTTATGTTTCAACGAAGTAACTGACGTCATCTCGTACATACATATTCGGTGAAGTACAAAAACCCTGCGTTAGTACCCTTGCTGCATGTAACAACATTCGTACCAAGGGGTTGCGCCTCACTCCACGCCAAAAAACAAATTAAGTTTTATAGGAATGTTAATCTATCCTTGTGTGCATTTAAAGTAAACATCGTGTGAACGATTCCATAGAATACTGTTAATTTTTTAATAATTTTCTTGTGTTAATAAAAGAATAATGGGAAATGTCAGATATTGATGCTTGATATCGCTTTATTTACAAGAATTACATGATTAAAAAAGTAAAATTATATTTTATCTAAACATCTTCCTATGAATTGTTTTATACTAAAAACATCATTTGTTGGCCAACATCAATGAAAATGCCTTACATTTAATCTAACCTAACTGCTTACTCAGAATCTTTTATATCTGATACCATTGTTTGACAATAAAAGCACTCTGATCTGAACAGTGTGATCTAACAGTCTTCAAGCTTATCATATTCATTCTCACTATCGTCCTCAGGTTCACTATCACTGGGACAGTCAACCAATATCTGTCTAATTATCTCGCTTTCACTGTCGCCATCCATCTTCAATCTAATAAAAAATAAGAAATTGCCTTCATAAAAACCTAATACTCTCCAAAAAATCTTTACTGAAGCAAATATTGTTTCATATTTGGCATGTATAAGCTCTAAAAACTCTTATTATATCACAAGTGACAGATAATAGGGAGATAGTTAATCCGAGAAAACAGACCTTGGTTTAGTACCGTGGGGTATTTCGCTCCCCAAGCCACAAGAAACCACGCGTTGCTCTCAGCTCAGCTGGGGTAGAAAAATCTTCAGGGTACGACTGTAGGGTAAATAAAGTTACGTTTCAACACAGTAACTGACGTCATCTAGTCCATACATATTACACAAAGTACAATAAATAAAGTTACGTTTCGACAGAGTAACTGACGTCATCTAGTACATACATATTACATAATGTACAATAAATAATGTTACGTTTGGACAGAGTAACTGACGACCTCTAGTACATACATATTTTATAAGGTACAATAAATAGATTTACGTTTCGACAGAGTAATTGATGTCATAAAGAACATAGTATTACATAAAAAATACACTAATATCTCTTTCTTAACTTTTAGGTATCGAATACCTTTCAGTCAAGTTTACGATGAAACAAGAAACTAATGAACATAATCATTTCGAATGTCCTTTTTTCCAAGGTTTATTGTTGGACTCAGCATTAGTTGTTTTTTTTCACAAACCAGCCTGTAGTGATTTTCGGCTTTCTTAGAGATGAATTCAAGAGCCACAAGAGGAAATTTATCTTCTTGAAACTTGATTGTCGAAAGTAAAAACCTTCAGTCGTTCTGTACAAATCATCGTAATTACTCACTTCTAAGCTGTTTTATGCACTCTAGTAAATTTTCTATAATTTCGTATTAAATAATTTATTTTTCTTATTTAAAAATAATTCTGATTATACAGATTTATCTAACGACTTTGTTTAATAATTTCTATAGTATATTCCCTGCTTTATACAAGCCATAAAAATGACAGTCTGTCAATTCGTAAACCAATCATTATATTGATACTACAATAAAATACCATTTGTTCGTTTCCTAGGCATTAAAACAATGTATAATTCTCTGTTCAAGAAATTTTAATAATCATGTTTATCGTGTGGCCTTTAGGCTAAATGTGAACACTTCCCAGTTTTAATAGTGTTTGTTTGTTTTAAAAGTTAAGCACAAAGCTATACAATGGGCTATCTGTGCTCTGCCCCCCACGGGATCGAAACCCGGTTTCTAGAGTTGTAAGTCCGCAGACATACCGCTGTGCCACTGGGGAGGGGCTGTTGTAATAGTGAAGAGAAATGGCAGAAAACTTAGATTTGTGGTTATATCCCCGCAACAGAGAAACATTTAGCACATTGGATAGGATTTTCTTTAAACAAAACAAACGGAAAACGTAGTATACACTGTTTACCTGAACACAGCCATTCTTTGTTTCATAATATTGAACACAAAACCTAAACCCAGCCAGTCGTTCTTCCATAACATACGTGTATATAAAAATAATACTTCCCATAAAACCTGAACATATCCACTCTTTTTTCTCACAACACTGAACATAAAAGCCTGAACAAAATCACCCTTATTCTCACGATATATAACGTAGAAACTTATATACAACTACTCTTGTTCTCACGATATAACATAGAAACTTAAATACAGCTACTCTTATTTCCACGGTATCTTGAATATAAAAAACTGAATACAAGCTTTCACTATACTTAAAACCTAGACGCGAATACTTAAAAACTTCACTTATGAGAAAACAATATTGGTAAAAGAAATAAAAATGCTCTGTACATTTAAGAAATAAAAGTCCAATTTTCTCTACGCTTTTGTCATGATTGATAGAAATTGCTTTTGAATCCTTTCTCAAACGTGTTTAATTTGACGATAGCGTTTAGTTCCTGTCGGTTAATTTACCGAACAGTTGTAACTGTTATCCTTTTATTAAAACTGGATCTCAGCCTTTTTATCCTTTATTTGATTATTCGTTGAAATGGTGCTATTTGTTTGAATAGAAGCAACGTTTACACACACTTTGAAGCTTACTAACACGAACTAACGCCAATACTGTAAATGGGGCAGCCATCTGTACAAACATATATATAACCATATTAGGTAATTGGTGTCATATTAAATCTTTGAGATTTTTAATGCTTTTAATATTATCATTCTTAACAACAAGCCCAATGCGGATTTCTTGTTTAAAAAAATGTAAATAATAGCTTGTAAATAACAGTTTATTTGTTGTATCTCGTTGCCGACGGGTAAATAATGATGGGATTAACATCTTCAATCGCACTGTGATGTAATATTACACCTATTAGTAAAAAAACGTACCGTATATTGCCTTCTTAAGTGTTATATATCATTAAACTTTATAAAGTCCGAGCTTGGCCTGCGTATTAGCATTCCAGGAGCGTGAATCCAAAGATTGTAAGGCTTGTAGAAAACAGAACTGTTCAGTGCTCTGTCCGTGACACAAATATCAGAACTGTTCAGTGCTCCATTCGTGACCCAAAAATCAGCGCTGTTCAGTGCTCTGTTCGTGACACAGTGATCAACGCTGTTCAGTGCTCTGTCCGTGACACAAAAATCAGAACTGTTCAGTTCTCTGTCCGTGACACAAAAAAACAGAGCTGTTCAGTGCTCTGTCTGTGATATGGAAAACAGAACTGTTCAGTGTTCTATCTGTGATATAAAAATCAGAACTGTTTAGTGCTGTTTCCGTGACATCTCATGTCTTCCCCATCCCTCCTCGGCAAAGTGATTGTACTCACTCACTGTTTCCACGAATCGTCAACAACTATAGAAAAGTACAGTTACTTAAATTGAAAATACCTAATGTTGTTCAAGAGACCTGAGTTCAGAAATACTACAGCGTAAGTAGAAGTGCTAATTATTTCCTATCATTAGAACTTAACCATTTCTTGCTAGAAATGTTTATACCATAAATTACTGGCAGTAATAAGCACTTGATGTTTAGAGCAAATATTGCTATCAACGTATCCCCTGCTAGTAAAGAAAATTAACGGCCTTATTAATTAAACTGCTATTATAACGTAAAGTTATTAAATAATTAGATGCTTAAATAAATATTACCCTTCTTAGAAACCAGCTGTGAGCTTATATATGTGCATACTGTTAGATTACAAAATTGAAGTACATACTGGTGTTTTGAAATCAACACGAAAAGTTAACAACGGTGAATAAAAGGGCTAATAATGCGATACTAAAAACACAACGTTCAGTTAGTTTCTAAAAATTATATTTTAACTCTTTTAAACAAATATTTTTTGTGCGTTCTGCTGGAATTATTTTCATGATGTCCTAATAATTATCACCATACCTTATAGAATTTCCCGTCTGTTTATAAAAGGTGGATAATAACATGGTTTGGAGTAGTTTTCAGCCAAAGAGGCCCGGCATGGCCAGGTGGTTAGGGCGCTCGACTCGCAATCTGTGGGTCGCGGGTTCGAA
>NW_013666974.1:247189-252988 GCF_000517525.1 Limulus polyphemus
TTACACTGCTAAATTAGGGTCGGCTAGCGCAGATAGTCCTCGTGTAGCTTTGCGCGAAATCCATAACAAACAATCAGCCAAAGAGACATAAATGTTATCGGACGCTGTCACCGTTAAATCGGAATTTTCGGCCGGACGCTTGTTCCGTCTGCTCGGGTATAAGGAGTTAATATGAACTTTTTGTATGTAGAGAGAATTTATTTAGGATAACGTGGTTGATTTTTTCAGTTATATTTAAAATCAGAATTTGCATATTCTTTATGTTAGAACTTTCTACTAATGGCAACTGTTGTGTTATTATCACTAGTTAGTTTTAGCGTAAAGCTACATGATGGGATATCTGCGCTCTATATACCACAGACAGTTGAACCACGGCTTTTAGCGTTCTAACTTTCTAAACTTACCACTTACCCACGGGGAGAACTTTTTATTGTGTTGACAATATAAACAATGTTTCTTTGTTTGGGAAATGTAATAATTAGATTTGTAAGATAATCAATAGGATGAAAAATGCGATAAATATATATTTTTTCTCAATGGCTGAATGTGCTCCAATGACTAGCGCGCTGAACTCTGAAGTTGAGGTTCCATGTTTGCGTCCTGATAAAAAATGAGGCTGTGGATGCATTTTAAGAGTGAAAACCAATTCCTATTATTTGGACTGACAAGGGTGAGTGTTTACTAGCTACCTTCCCTCTAGTTTGTCAGCTGAAAATTAAGTATGGGCTGCGCAGATAGCCCTCGAGTAGCTTTGCACAAAGTCCAGCAAGCAAGACAAAAGTCTTTTTTTTTTTTGAACTTCGCACATTATACACAAATTATAACTGCGCTAGCCGTCCCTAATTTAGCAGTGTAAGACTAGAGGGAAGGCAGCTAGTCATCAACACCCACCGCCAGCTCGTGGGCGAATCTTTTACCAACGAATAGTGGGATTGACCGTCACATTATAACGCCCCCACGGCTGAAAGGGCGAGCATGTTTGATGGGACAGGAATTCGAACCCACGACCCTCAGATTGCGAGTCGAGTGCCGTAACCACCTGGCCATGCCGGGCCAAAGTCTTTTTGATCTTCCGCTATATATATTTTTCTCTTATCTTTAAAATACCTCTTACAGAAAACCTGTAACCAATAGTAGAACCATTATTCAATTTACATTATTAATTGTGTTAATACATTTGGCTATCTTTTATTATAATTAATAATCCTCATTTAATTTGCATACATCCTAAAGGAGAACATTTTGATTATCTTATTACTCGATTTATTTTATTAAACATGACATCTGCAAATGTTATCACTTGTGTCTTTCTTCTTACGAATGAAAACCCATTTTCAAAAATATTTTAGTCAGAAATAACTTAGTACTTTCGTATATTCTACGAATTGTAGCACGATATTAAATTTAATTACTCTTGCCCGCCAGTGACTCAGCGGTAAGTCTGTGGACTTATAACGCTAAAACTAGAGTTTCGATACTTGTGGTGTGCACATCACAGATAGCCAATTGTGTAGTTTTGTGCTTAACGACAAATCAACATTTCTTTCTTTCTCTCTTAATGCTATTTTTATAATTTCAAATTATTGTTTTAAACTTTTCATTAAGAAAACAACTATGTTTAATGATTAGGATGGTGTTCCTACAGTTTTTCAACACAGTACAAGCGGATATCGTGAGCTTTACACATTATTGTGACAAACAGTATGCTCTTGAAATTATCATCTTTCTTGAACTCTTTTCGTTCTTATTCTCGTATCATAACAAACGTTATTGAGACAGTATGTTAATAAAATATGGTGTGTATATATATACATGAGTATAGATTCAAAGACTCTGTCAGCACTAAATGCAACATATCGGGATCCATTATTTTATTGGATCTTCGTGTCTCGTACTCTTAGTGATAATATTTTCAAGATCATTTACACTGATCTTGACCTATTAACCAAAGCCACCCAACAGCACCGGCCAGATGTTTGGTAGCACTACATCTCAAATCCGAGACGCTAGGATCTCCAGTCCGATATTTAAACCACCAAGCTAGACTCAGGAGTCACATGCACCTATCACTTACAATTACTTAAAACAAAAATGGAGCTAAAACTTTATATGTTGTAAGTATTGATCAGGAGTGTATAATATAATACGCAATAGGAAATTATAAGACTTATCTTTGTACTGGGCATATTTAGTTTCAAAGTCTCAAAGTTTCAACCGATCTAGCAAACGTCATCAACGCTGCGAACCAATCACAATCAGTCAAACTGGTTAGCAAAACCCATGTCTTTCCGAATAAATGTTGGGTGGCTATTTTACAAGGTCAACTTGTTAATCCTCGATGCTCGATAGACCAATGAGAAGCCGTCCCCGGTGGCAACGCTAAAATCTGAGGTTCAATTCCCCGTTGCAGACAGAGCACAGATAACCATAAAAACAATAACGAATGATAAAACAAAGACAATCTGGATTGGCATCAGCTACAAAGCTTGTCATTCCTAAGGTTACAGAGTGGTGTATTTCCCCCAAAAAAGCAATACATATAATTTTGTAATACGTTTACCGAATAAAAAGATTATACACTACAAGAGTATACAATAGTCACTATGGCATAATTCCAAATGGCATCTACCCTACAAGACGACTACGGATCAAGCAATTAGAAAGCTGGAGATAATACCAAAGTTGATTAAAGACTCACCAATGTGAGTCAAGATAATGTTTGTTTGTTTTGAATTTCGAGGATTTAGCCGTCCCTAATTTAGCAGTGTAAGACTAGAAGGATCACCACCCACTGCCAACTCTTGGGCTACTCTTTTGCCAACGAATAGTGGGATTGACCGTCACATTATAACAAGGGCGCACATGTTTGGTGTGACGGGGATTCGAACCCGCGACCCTCAGATTGCGAGTCGAGCGCCCATGCCGGGCCCAAGATAATGTTGAATATCTTGACACTTAAGTCACTTTATTCCAATGTTGATAACGATTCACAACTTAAATGTGCCAGTAGTTACTGATACTCTGTATTGAAGAAGTTTAACTAACTCGCTAGAACCATCTGCATTAACAAAGTTTCAACAATTATAAGACAAATATATTGTAACTTTCCTTCCTTCATCTGTTCATATATCATAGAAATCTGAATAATTCTTCTGTTTTTTATAACTTTATAAAGTTAGTTAAAAGCTTTTTCTTCTGCAATAGCTCAGTGGTAAGTCTAAAGGCTTACAATGCTCAAATCCGGGTTTCGATACTTGTGATGGGCACAGCTCAGATAGCACATTGTGTAGCTTTGCGCTTAAAAACAAACAAACAAATATTTTGTAATGACGAGCATAGTATCACAGTATATTATTTTTTACGGACCAATCTGGTACAACTAAAGAGCTTAATTTTAAAGTGTTATGAAGGACGGATTGGTCCACTTCTATAACTGCATCCGCATTTTCTTTTGCTATAGAAGTGGATAAAGATCAAAATGTGTCAAAATGTCAAAGTTCCTAGTCTTAAGTACTCTTTTTGAGTATTACCGTGGATCTGTAGAGGTACAGATAGAGCTGTTGAGTTAATTCGAACATAAACACGGGTATGAGTCAATACTACATAGTTCTTGGCTGAACACAATACAAAAGGCAAACAAAAAATAGTCCTGAAACATAAAACGATTTTGATTATAAAACTGTTATTGTTTCTTTTCTTTGTAGAAACATTCCTAGGACTTTTCTTACATTATAAAGTACCATTTGGCACTTGGGAAATGTTAAGAAAAGGAATACACTGTAACTGTTGGTTGTGCCCCCCCCCCACTTGAGTCAGCGGTAAGTTTACGGATTTACAGGCTAAAATCCAGGATTTGATTCCTTGCGATGAATAGAACACAGGTAACCAATTATATAGCTTAGAACTAGGGGGATTATAACGTCAAGATTCGGGGTTAAAATATTCCATTGTACACTTGTGATATTATGTTTCCTATTTTATCCTGATACAGGCATAAGCTGGTGCATTAATAAGCATAGACGTTTTTCTATTTTACTTTACAGTCGAAGTCGTCGGACGTAATTAGTTTTGAAGCGAATCTGCTATTCCAGTATTCACTACTTCAGATATAATTAGTTTGAAATAAATTATTAGTTCTTGAACTTCCTGCCTAGGGCATAGATAATTTCCGTGTGAGATCTTCACTTTGATATTTGTAACGTGGTTCGCGGTGTTTTCCTTTGGATAAAGATAGAAAAACAAGGTGTTAAGATAGATAAGCAAATGATACACAAACGTCATGAAATTCGAAAGTTCCATGAAGTAGGCTATGAGACTGAAATAACCTGTCTACATTTTACGTTCTGATCTTTATATATATATTCATTTAAGCATGTTCCTTAAGTTTTCCACAGCTTATACAACGTTGCGAGCATTGCTGAGTGAAGTTATGCTTTACACCAGAGGAAGGAAAAAAACCTTGAATGAGTTTTATGAAGTTATGATTTACACCAAAGGAAGGAAAAAAACTTGAATGAGTTTGTTATGAAGTTATGATTTACACCAAAGAAAGAATAAAAACCTTGAATGAGCTTGTTTTGAAGTTGTGATTTACACCAAAAGAAGAAAAAAACCTGAATGAGTTTGTTACGAAGTTATGATTTACACCAAAGAAAGAATAAAAACCTTGAATGAGTTTGTTACGAAGTTGTGATTTACACCAAAAGGAGAAAAAAAAACTTGAATGAGTTTGTTACGAAGTTATGATTTACACCAAAGAAAGAATAAAAACCTTGAATGAGTTTGTTACGAAGTTGTGATTTACACCAAAAGAAGAAAAAAAAACTTGAATGAATTTGTTATGAAGTTATGATTTACACCAAAAGAAGGAAAAAAACCTGAATGAGTTTGTTACGAAGTTATGATTTACACCAAAGAAAGAATAAAAACCTTGAATGAGTTTGTTATGAAGTTATGATTTACACCAGAGGAAGGAAAAATCTCTTTCTTTGTTTATTACTGAAAAACGTCTTCACAAAGAGAATACATTTTATACTGTAGAATGTTACTGCATTTTTTAAATTCATTCGCTGTTTGGGCGTGTCAGCTTAGTATTTATTGCGTCGATCAAAAATTACAGATTATGTGTTACTGTAACCATATTAAACATTTCTTTATAAAGAAATGAAACGCGATTTATTTTTTGTTGGAGAGTACACAGATATTACAAGTTTAGACAGTTTTGCTGATGTAAAATTTTAGCATTTTGGGCGACGATATGTTTACTGAATTTCAAAGAGTTGAAACGTTTCAGCGTCAACTCCATTTTTTTTTTTTTTGTTGTAGGTTTGTAGCTATTCGTATACTGGATCGTTCATTATTTGTTTAAGTATCATCTAGATGTAGGTTTGTAACTTATACATGTACAGGAGTATTGTTTGTTTCAGTATCGTCTAGGTGTAGGTTTTTAACGTTTCTTATACACGTACAGGAGTGTTGTTTGGTTCAGTATCGTCTAAGTGTAGGTTTGTAACGTTTCTTATACAGTACAGGAGTGTTGTTTGTTTCAGTATCGTCTAAGTGTAGGTTTGTAACGTTCCTTATACACGTACAGGAGTGTTGTTTGTTTCAGTATCGTCTAAGTGTAGGTTTGTAACGTTTCTTATACACGTACAGGAGTGTTGTTTGTTTCAGTATCGTCTAGATGTAGGTTTGTAACGTTTCTTATACACGTACAGGAGTGTTGTTTGTTTCAGTATCGTCTAGATGTAGGTTTGTAACGTTTCTTATACACGTACAGGAGTGTTGTTTGTTTCAGTA
>NW_013666974.1:253823-267670 GCF_000517525.1 Limulus polyphemus
ATATATATATATATATATACAAAAAGAATCCATCTAAAGACTTTTATTGCAAGAAATACGCTGGGAATACTATTACCTCAATGAGTATTTGACAATAACTCAAATAAACGTGTTCAAAACAATAAGTTGCCGTTGCGGGAGACCGGAAGGCAAGCTATGAGTTTAAGATTATTCCAACTGAGATAATTAAACTACCAAGTGGCATCAACAAAATGTGCCTGTTCGAATGTCACCAGCCTTACCACCGAACTCCAAGTATCCATGACAACGCTCTTAGTTGCACCTTTGCATGGCATGTGGTGTATGACGTGAGTAGCGGATTCGCACCATCCAGCAACGGATGTTATACAACTTAACTTTGAGGGTGTAGTGAAAAATTCAAAAACACCTTTCAACAATTAAATCGCTGTTCTTAACATTTATTTTGAAAATTCGAAGTACGTTACATTTTATAAAGTTATACATATACCGCGAGAAAACTATAATTATTTTTTCATAGATATTTGTTTTAGAGCAAAAGTTCGAGCTATATGCTGTGTCCACCACGGGGAATCGAACACTGAATGTTTGCGTTGTAAATCCGTAAACTTACCGCTAACCCACTGGGGGATTTTTTTTTTATAGAAGAGGGAATGTTTTTAATATTTGACAAAAATGCAGTAAAAGCCGATTAACAATAAATATATGAGTTAAATTCTTGACAAAATCCAGTTTTTTACTCTTTTATTTGTTTTTAGTTTCGCCCAAAACTACACGAAGGCTATATGCGCTAGCCTTTCCTAATTTAGCAGTAATAGACTAGGGGAAAGGCATCTAGTCAACACTACCCACTTCCAACTTTGGGGCTACTCTTTTACCAACGAATAGTGGGATTGACCTCACTTAATAACGCCCCAATGGCTGAAAGGGTGAGAAACACGAATTAGTTAAAAACTCGAGGAGTTCGCTGATGAAGTAAAACAGCAATTTCCATAACTTTTTAAGATTCGTTGGTACATTAACTAAAGAAACGGTAAATATTATGGTTTGAAATTATTTATATTTGACCTTACAAGAATGCTTTTGAAAAATTATGTACATACAGAAAAGTTTTCGAACATGTTTCCTCAACTTTGTTGTTGTTGTTGTTTTACTTGCTTCATTAAAAAAACTACAATTCTTTTCCTACCTGTGGCTCTATCAGCGAGGGTAAAATTCCTCTTTATTCGGGTTATAGTATTTTAAGGAACTGTACTTTGAAGGAAAAATATTAATTTGAACTTTCTATAATACTTTTTCTACCTGTGGTTGCCTGGTGGTTAGGGCGCTTGTATCGTAAGTTGTATGTTTGGTTGAAAGTAAGCACAAAGCTACACAATGAGCTATCTGTGCTCTGCCCACCACGGGGTTCGTGAGTTTGAATATCATCACCGAACATGCTCGTAGGAACGTTATAATGCGACGTTATAATCAAGCCTACTATTCAGTTAGAGTGGCCCAAGGGTTGGCGACGGGTAGTGTTGACTAACTTCCTTCCATTTAGTAAATCAGTTCCAAATTATGGATGGCTAGAACACATAGCCCTCGAGTAGCTTTGCTTTGTTTCAGAACAAAACCACATTAGGCTATCTGTTGCGTCCACCTTTAGGATTGTTTGTTTGTTTGCAATTAAGCACAAAGCTACACAATGGGCTATCTGTGCTCCACCTTGGGGAATCAATCTCCGGATTTTAGCATTTGTAAGTCCTTAGGCTTAGCACTGTCCCACTGGAAGACAATCAGTTTTGTGTGATACGAAATTCAAGAAACAAGGAGGCCTGTGGTTCCATTAGCAAGTGTAAAATCGACCATTATTCGAGGTAAAATCTTAGTTTGAACTTTGTTTAATTATTTTCTCACCTGTGGTTCCGATTGGGCAAGTACAATTGTTGACGATTAGGAAGTGAAATCCCGTAAGGACCGACGTCTCAGCAATAAAAGGATCATTTCAACACAACCTCATTGCTCCTGTTTTCGGAATTCACTTCACAAGACCTAAGCATCGAATTTGAATTTTAATCCAGTCGTTCAAAATTGATTATTTTAGTTTCATGTATTTCAATCATCTATTTTTTTCATTAAACTTTTTTTGTAATAACTACCTTTCACCGTTATCCCACTCATTTCTTTTTTCCCAAATCTTTCATTATTTTAAATGACACATAAAGCAATTTATCTTTTGACATTATCTTTTTTTTTTTACAATTCCTTTTGTTAATTTTCTCAGCTCTCAGAAATGTTTGATTATTATGTTCGTAACATGGATGGAATGTCAATTAGTTTTTCCGGAAGTCAGCAGTCAAAGAAATGCATTATATCTGATAAGTTACTATATAACTTAGGATATATATATATACATACATATATATATATATCTAAACACACACACACACCGAATGACGTACTCTTTAACGCACAGCGAACGCCAAACCCTGTTTGTCACTTCTGGAGTGAACCTAAGGGTATATATATATATATATCTATATACATTTATATATGTGTGTGTGCCAGGTTTGGTGAGAATCAGTCCAGCGGTTCGCCAGTTGTAAGCGAAAACAAAAAACATACGGAAGACATACGGATCTCGCTGGGTAACGTAGCGATGAGATTCAAACGCCGACTCTCCTCCCTATGTCACTGACCGGAGGGTTCTAAGATTACACGGCAGATTTGGTAACAATCGGTTCAGAGGTTCACCAATAACGCGTGAAAACACACGGACTTTTGTCAAATAAAGTTATATATATTCAAATAATTTATTCACTTGCAATAAAATAAAATGATAAAACAGAATCATAAAACAATCGAGCATATGAAAACGAGATCCATAAAAAGCAAACAATTATTTATATAGATTGTATCCCCTGGAAAATCAATATTAAGAAGTGTCTAATTTAATTAATAACTTTTCACTATCAGTTTTAATAATTAATTTCATGCAAAAATACGTTTTTAGTTATACTTTTACATTTGGATTTAAACAATTAATACATAATTTTTAAAGCATAACTTAAATTTTTTTATTTCTGTTTTATCTTTTATATCATTAGCTATTTCATTCCAAATTTTCACTAACAAGTAACCTATTGACTGTTGATCTATTGCTTTTTTCGAATAACGGTATAGGTAAATTTGTGTTAATCCTTGTTTTATAACTATGAATTTCTTTGTTATTTTTGAATAGGTTTCAAATTAATTCTTGGTATATTATTCTATGTTTATCTTATACATAAAAATACCCAACAAGTATCTATCCATTTCATAAATGTTTAATATATTAATTTTTCTAAGAACAACAAGGTATTTAAATTGTTTTCTGAAGATTTTCCCCAAGGAATATTTCCAGATATTAAATGAGGGTATATAATACTGTACTATAGCATAATTAAACTTTCCCTATTAAACAAATATATTAATTTATTTTTATGCCTATATATATTTGGCCATAGTTTTAGAACGTGTATAATATGTTCATACCTATTTAATCTATCATCAATGAATACATCCAAATACTTTACTGTGGAATATCTCTCAAGTCTTATTCCATTAATATACATATTTATTTATTTCATTATAACTTATAATTTTATTATAAAAAAGATACATCTACTCTTAACATGATCTACATATAAATCATTACCAGTGAGCCAAATATTTAACTTGTCAAGAGATAAGTTAATTGTTTCTTGTAATTAATTTAAGTTATTATTATTAGCTGTAATTTCTGTGTCATCAGCAAATAAGATCAGATTTTTATGTAGTGAAAGGATTGGCATGTTATTAACATATAATAAAAATAACTGATGTCCTAAATCAGAGTCATGTTTTATTTGTTTGAAGTTAATCCCAAAACTACACAATGGGTTATCTCTGCTCTGCCCACCATGGGTATCGAAACCTGGTTTCTAGCATTGTAAGTCTGCAGACATACTGCTGTTTCATTGGGGGGAGGGGAGCAACAGAGCTTTCAGTAATTATTTTTGTTATTAATAATTCCTCTAAGTACTTATAATCTGTGTTTACTACTAAGGTCCCGTTTATTAAATAGCTTTTCCACCAATCATACAATTTACCCATAATTCCCATATGATAATTTTCTTAAAATAATATATTATGATTAACACCATCAAATGCTTTACATAAATCTAAAAAACATTGATATAGTAAAGTTCTCCATATTTTCTATGATGTGTTTGCATAATTCTTGAATATCATACTGGGTAAATCTACCTTTATGAAACCAAACTGATTTTCCAATAATAGACTATATTTCTCAACAAAGTCATATATTCTATTATAAATCAGTTTCTCCATTATTTGTGAAAACACGCTCAACATAGCTACTTGTCTGTAATTACTAATTTAATTTTTATCACCCTTTTTCATCCATTGTATATTCCTATTAATTCTAACTTCTATTTTATGTAAACATCTGTTATAATAACTCCAAAATTGTTTTCAAAATATTCATATGCTTAATTTACATCGTTGACTCCACATAATATATCCCATTTACAACACTTAGTTCATTCTCTAATTTTCTTGAATTGATATCCCTAATTTTCCTGTAAGTTATATTTTTGATGTCTGATATATTACAAAAATCAATTCAGTAAAATATTAGATCATTGTCAGTTACAAAAGACAATATCCATATTAATCTTTCAACATTAGATATCTCATATCCTATTAATATACTACTTATCTCTGTTATTCTTGTTGGTAAATTGAAATTAGTTCTTATTTTATTTTGATTGCAGTAGACTAAATCAATTAACTCATTTACATATACACTTTGCTCATTTAATATGTTAATATTGAAATTCCAACTATAACAATTAAAGAATGATTCTTTTTTAACATAATTAAAATGCTCTCAAGTGTGTCCATAAATATTTTCATATCACCTCTAGGTGTCCTGTACAGACAACCCAAGTAGTAATTTTCAATTTCTGTGACCATAACTTCAATATTTTCATTCATTATTGAAAATTTAGACAAACATCAAAATAAATTTCCTCTTTAATATAAACTACTTTTCTGTACTGCCTATTAAAAAAGCAAAGAAAGTAACCTTGAATATTGAACATTAAATCATCATTTTTAACCCAAGTTTCTATAAATACCGAACATGTACAATCATAATCTGTATACTGTAATTCACAAACAATATCATCCATATTCTTTCTTAAGCTTCTAGCAATTATATGATATACTGAGAAACCCGAGAAATCACTTGTTTTTTTGTTCAATTTGGTCGATATCAATATAGTCGCCTATTATTTCAAGATCTGTTTCTATAAAATAAATCTATTTAAACTGTTAATCGTCATTGAACATAAAATTACAAATAATAACATAATATCCGTTTATAAAACACATTGTATTATATTAATATTTCTACAAGTAGCTTATTTTAAATACAGTTTAACCAATATCAAAGTAATCAACCATTATATCAAGTTTTATTTCACTCTCAGCAAAGTTGTTAGGTTATTTTTGATGATCATTTTCATTCCTTACAAGTATAATATTCGTTGATTCCTCCTTTCTTAAATAGATTCTACAATTTTTAACCCATAAGAACTTTTTTCATTTTTAATTTGCTTTGGTATATAAAACAGATTTCTAAAAAACTGTCACAAGTGTTCATCTATATAAATGCCATGTTCTTCATTAACAAGCCCTGAATCTTTAGTTATTAATTTCCTTTTTTTCGTCGTACGTGAGAGAAACTTTTTCTCGAAGAGGCTTGCTGTTTAGTCTTAAAGTTATGGGTTTTGGGTATTTTCTGAATCGACCTTTTCTCCCAACCCAGCATGATGCTTTTAAATCAACAGGTCCAAATGAAGTATCTAAAGCAGTAACTAACTACCCCCCCCAGTGGCACAGCGGTATGTCTGCGGACTTACAACGCTAGAATCCGGGTTTCGATACTCGTGGTGGGCAGAGCCCAGGTAGCCCATGGTGTGGCTTTGTGCTTAATTATAAATAAATAAACAAACAAAGTAACCAACTTCCTTAATATTATTTCTTTATTTTCCTGAATCATTTCAGATACTCCCAATATTTCAAGATTTTGGTTCTAACTAAATTACTCATTCAACCTACATGTGGGGTTTTCAATCTCTGTAGATAACAGCGCCTTTTCAGTTTATGATTTTTTTTACTTAATTCTTTAGTTTAAGGATTAATTGTACTTGTCTTAACTGTTGATCTTATTTGAGAAAGCGAAAACTTACACTTTCCGATAGTGATGCTGTCATTGCAGCGTCATTTTTGCATTCCTTAATTTGCAACAACGGTAAAGCTAAAATAGGCTTACTCAAGTTTAAGACACTGATACTGATACTTGACTGCTGACTATCTTCGTATTGACATTCGTTGTTCTGTGAATCCAACACATATACTCCAAAATATTCATAATTACATTTTGTCATATGACTTACATTACGGACATTTTCTTTACATGACATGCGTTTGCCGGAAGCTTCATTTGATGCCATATTAGCCTCCACATTGATACATCTATATATATACATATATACGTTAACATTTAACTTCAGTTGAATAATTTAACCACTAAGGTGACGGTTAAAGGTTTCCTTGTCACAAACTTATGTGCTTCAGTTGAAACATTTTGGCATCACTTGCCACGCTTTTCCTTATAAGCACATCCGGCTGGTTTCAGTAAATTACTGCTTAATCTTCAGATTATTTTACTGCATAAATTGTTTGCTTCCAACTCGAGGATCGAATCTTAGGACTTCTTTTGTTCCTAGCCATCTTTAGCTCTGAGTCATCATTATATAAAGCCATTATCTAGTAAAATTATGTGAACTACGTACGAAACATTCATAAAAATAAACCTATTAAACACAACTTTTTAGCTTCTTATATGTCCTTCAATATGATAAACAAAACTTGTTAGAAGGCAAGTGTTTTGGGGTATTGTTTCGTTAACTGACAATCTTTAAAAAAATGTAACAATTCCTTTTAACCACTGAACAAAACTGAACATTTAAAAAAGATCGAATATTTATTAAGGTCAAAATCCTCTTAATCTATTGATAATTTTTAAGATTAAAAAACAAAAAAAAACTCATAAACTTTTGTGTCAGCCGGAAAAATGTTATTACTCTCTTCTTAGAGTCTACATTAAATCATTTTGCGTTATGTGCAAAATCCTTATGTTTCATCATAGTAAAATTACACGATAAAGAGTGTAGGCTTATGTTATTCTTTTCTGTAAACCGTGCAGGAAATTCTCTTTCTACGTAAATATTTCTTCAAACTGTCTGAGAAAAATCATCCCCAAAGACATGAAATATCAAGTAGAATAATGCATCCCTCAAATTAATCGTTTGTGTAAACGGAGAAAGTCAATATAAATTGTATTTAATTATATCAATTTGAAAACTTTGTTGTCTTGAACAAACTCTGCATAGATTACATTTCAGTTTTTAACCTACCTATTTAAGATTCAGTTTATTGATGTATTTATATGAAACAACTTAATTTATATATAACTGACAATATTAATGACTTTATAACAAAACATATATCAGTAATCCATCGCTCTCGCTGTTATTTAAACATATTCCAAAAAAGAGTGAGGGTTTGTTACAATTCAGTAAAAATGTATTTGTAAGAAATTTTCCACTCATGCATAGAATATTTTCAGATGGATGAATTCTCATGCTTTAGAAGAATGGTTTAAGTTTCTTTTTCAAAGTATTCTGTAGTCCTGATAGTGAATTAAACAATGAACTTAAAAATTGATGTTGTAAACATATTCAGATAAGATAAGGTTTTCATGCAGAAGCACAAAAAAAAAGTTGAAAAAGATGATAAGAAGGACTAGTCTCATCAGTTACCAATATATCCGCTTTCTTATTCTCTTCTCTTTTAATTTTCCCCCGGAGACGAGTCGGTACATTATCTAGGTCTATCAATCATCGTTAATATCTGTAATATATCGTAGATGGCGCTAGCTACCAAGGTAACTTTGTAGGAACGTGTTTTCTACGCTCTCTCTCTCTCTCTCTCTTGTATAAATAAATTTTAGTGCTAATGTTTAAATTTCTATTGAGACTCTGACTATAGATTACTTTTAACGAAATTTCTAAATTACGTTTAAAAAGGTAACTGTTTCTGAAAAGTTAAAATCTTTAACATAATCGAAACCCTAGTAACCTCTTTGATCTAAACATTTGAAAGCTCTAAGTTAGCCACATTGCCTAATTAATAGCAATTTTCCTACACCTAGGACATGCAAGTAAAAAACTACTAAATTAGATTCATAATGGTCAAGCATGTTAGTATAGTTTTATGTTTTAGTTGATAAAACTCTTTTAGAGCAAACGTTTTGATTTATTAATAATTCCCATTTTTATTCTTCGAAGTAGAGTGTGCTAGGCTTTGTGCACTAGGTAGCGCTTTTACAGTCTCCTTGATATGTCAGGTTGACACACCACACAACTTGGCATACATCGGAAACAACCACATTTATTCCTTTTACTTTCAAGTATCCTTAACCATTCAAATAAAACGAGATGCTCAAGATTGATGTCATTGTATTGTAGTTCTTGTCGTTCTTTTTAGGTGTTCTACTTATTTTTCTCATCACTTAAGATCTTGCAATATCGAAATTAAAAGCCACCAAACTTGTACACTTTTATAAGTGTTTGTCAGACGGATAGTCTGACATTATTTGTGGATTACATATTTCTTCAAGAACTCAAGGACTCAAATCTATGAAAACAGCTGCAAGATTGAGTTCCCCCATTAGAAGTGAAAACATTTTTTCGCACGTAATGGAATGGCAGGAAGGCTTTATTATACTATTCATGTGTATGATCAATACGTTTCATTATATTTATTCTCATATATTACAACTTTAACATGTAATAGCAACCGTTTGGGACACAATTACTGGAAATAGTAGTCGAAGGCGTCTTTAATGCGTGAAAGTTTGTTTGTTTGTTGTTAAGCACAAAGCTACAGAATGGACTATTTCTACTGTGCCCCCCCCCCGCGGGTATCGAAACCCGATTTTAGAGTAATAAGCCCTTCGACTTACCGATGAGCTACCGACAGGCATATGTTGAAGGAAGCGAAAGTTGATTTCTACTTGTTTTCAAGACTTTTATAACAAATTACATCATGAGGCGATAAGTTAATATTTTAGTGAAAGCTTTCTTAATCTTTTAAACTTATCCTATTGGAAATCAATATAAGTCTTTTCTAACTCTGAAAAAATACTTCCTTTCTTATTTGACTCTTTTCGATAAATCCAGACGTCAGAATTCTAAGTTATTCATTTATAATCTTATTAACATGTATAGAACGAGAACGAAAGTTAGAATTTTAATTTTACTTACAACAGTTTTCTTTCAAGAGATAATACAAGTAAAAGACAAATCATAAGACAAAATGTTTTCAAATTGGATCTACATTTCTCTTCGAATTAGGAAATTTAGCAAGAAAAAGAAGTGAACTGAAAAAAAAAAGAAAGAGTAAAAACCGAAACGAAGTGAGTGTCTAATCCCTGTTTTAACAGCGTCGTCCCTTATCTTGTAACCAGATACCAAATACCACTTCAGTGAACTGATAGAAACAATCTACATAATTCTTTTGAACTATAAATATTTCAATTTTTATAAATGGAGGAAAAGGGATAAAAAAAGAGAAAATTGCAATAACGTAGATTGAAATCCAAAGGAAATATTCTCTCTTATGAACACCAAATTATTTGACTTCTGCTGAACACTGATATTTACAATTCTCAAAATCCTTAAGAGGAAATCCAATAATGACCGTAAAAAAATGTAATTTTTCCCAGTAAAAAATACATAAAAAACGAAATTTCTATTGAAATATTTCTCGCTCGTGGAGATAGGTGGATGAAGAGAGTAGCATGTTACATATAATTAGGAGTTCCATTGCTTTGAGTCTGAACTACTGGGGCCGGGCAGGGTTTAGTGATTAGCTTTCCGAACCGTGGGTTCATGGTTTGCATCTCGTTACTGAAAAATCAACGCGCTTCGTACTTTTGGGGCCATGAGTACGTTATAAGAGCGAAAGCCAAATTCACCTTTCGATTAGAGCAGCCCAAGAGTTGGTGGTAGGTGACATTCACTACCTGCCTTCCCTCTAGCCTATCATTTCAAAATTACAAACAGTTAGCTCAGATAGCCTCCGTGTAGCTAAGCGACAATGTCTGAAACAAACAAGTTAAACTACCAGTAGTTATTCATAGTTATTCTCAACTCCTTTTTAACGTATCGCTCTAAGACCCGCGACTAATGATATTAAAGCAGTAAATATAGTGCAATGTAATACTATCATCGTTCTTTGTTTAACACACAGAGCTTATTTTTAGTTATTATAAGCAACTTGAATTACAAACACTGAAATTTATCGCGTGTATTTTTTTTTCATGGAAAACGTTAATTTCGTTACATTTTGTCGGATACTCTTTTTTTTTATTCTGTTTCATGTCGGACGGACGAAGTCTATTGGTGAACACACCCAGATTATGAATCCGAGGATTCATGGTTCGTGTTTAGATTCTTCTTATGACCACTAATAGTCACAGTTTGTCTAGTGGGTATTTTTGTTTATATAAATATCATTATTATTTAGTAATAGATGCCTTATTTAAGATATTATAAAAAACCGTCTTAAGTACTATTAGTTACGTGTCGAATACTACTAACTTTTATTATCATCTACACAATGGCATTATACTGAACAATAGTTGTTGTACATGTCGTAGTTGTATAGCCGATAAGAAACATTAAAGATTTTACGTATAGTAACTGATGGGCCAGTAAGAAACCTTCAATGCTTAGAGTCAAAATGGAATGCATAAGAGTAGTTTGGCAAGCATAGCTTAAAACCGCCTTAATCAATTCACAACCAAGAGAACTGGCACAAAAGAACTCGTAGAACAATAACTTTCTATCTGAAATTGGGAAATTGAAGCGTTATAAGACATACCAACCCAGTCAAAGTTACGCATTTAAATTACAAACAAATACGTGTCTTAACGTTAACAAAAAGTTGTTGTTTTTCATCATATAATTAAATCGATAACTAGAAGTAAGATTTAGGGAAAATAAATCATTTGAATAGGCTGAAAAAACTCTTGTCGTTGCGAAACGCTAGCATCGGCGATTTTCATCAGGTTCAAAACAATAAATATTAATAGAAGTGCCTACCATTAACATAACTCTAATACGTACAGTTGTTAAGATATATCTAATATATACAAATTGTTAGGGACCACACTAAAGACATTAAAACAAAAAGAAAAGCTTTCTAAAACTAATAGACGCTGAAATGTGATATACTATGAAAACTACACTAAATACTGTTGGAAGGCGCAGTTTATTTAGTGTTAAGGTTGGTTTGTTATTGTTAAATAAATAAAAATAGAGCAAAGTAAAAACGAAACCACATAACAGAATCTTTCTTATGCATAGAATCTCAAGTCTTTATTCATATTTCTATTAATTTAAAACCCAATCCTTTATTTACTACATATATAATGTATAAAAACACAATCCTTTATTTACTACATATATAATGTATAGAAACCCAATCCTTTATTTACTACATATATAATGTATAGAAACACAATCCTTTATTTACTACATATATAATGTATAGAAACACAAACCTTTATTTACTACATATATAATGTATAGAAACACAATCCTTTATTTACTACATATATAATGTATAAAAACCCAATCCTTTATTTACTACATATATAATGTATAGAAACACAATCCATTATTTACATTATATATAATGTATAGAAACCCAAGCCTTTATTTACATTATATTTAATGTATAGAAACCCAAGCCTTTATTTACAACATATTTAATGTATAGAAACCCAAGCCTTTATTTAATTATACTTAATGTATAGAAACCCAAGCCTTTATTTACATCATACTTAACGTATAGAAATCCAAGTCTTTATTACACTTAGAATAAATACATAATATTGTGGCATAAGAATAAATGAAAGACTAAAAAATGCGTACGACGTGGATTTAATTTTTCTGATTGGTAATCTATGGCATCCTTAATTTTCTTATTTGTACCCGAAATGGAAAAATAAAAGCGATAACAACGAAGTATTTTCATTCGTATGTCCGAAATGCTTCTAATTTATGTTTATTAACGGAAATGATAATTAGGAATGGAAATCGGGTATCGTTCGAAGATAGGAGCGTAAAAGCTTTAGATACCGGCTAAGGGTTAGATATGAAACGAGGAAATATTTACAGGCACTGCTTGGTATGATTTTTGATTACACACAAAAGAGCAACGTTCACAGTCATTTAATGCTTACCTACTCGCCAGACATCAACCGGTTAAATTCAAGTCTTCGAATTCTAACAGCTAGCATGCTAAGATATTGGTGACAATTGCGTATAGTAGCGTTTGTAATTTTTCGTGCTTACGTCGTGTTTCTAAAATACGACTATCACTAATAGTGTTACGGAACCCTTTCACTTCATCTGTGGAATCATACCGCGAGTGTAGAATGCAAAGTTCCAGG
This sequence comes from Limulus polyphemus, assembly GCF_000517525.1. Classification (NCBI taxonomy): domain Eukaryota; kingdom Metazoa; phylum Arthropoda; class Merostomata; order Xiphosura; family Limulidae; genus Limulus; species Limulus polyphemus. The sequence continues at coordinate 266,422 of NW_013666974.1, forward strand.
GAGAATAATAAAAAACGAGACGTAAAACAACCATATCCATTAAATGTTTGACTCTCACAGAAAATAATTAATTAGTACACATTTATAACCAAAGTTAATATTCATCAAAAAGTCAAGCGTTTCATTTTCTTCTTAGGTAGATCGACGGAATGACAGATGGACAGTTAAATAAACGGATAAATAAAGAAATAGACAGCGCCGTTTGAAAATGAATATTTGAAGCATATCGTGAGAAGGTCAGCGTTTCTATTTCTCCATTACGTACAAACTGAGAGAGAGGAGGAGTGGGGTAAAACTTTAAGTAATCCCGTCACGCGATCCTGCTATAAAGACCTGCCTCTCCAACACAACTGTTGAGGACACGATATAGAAATTAGTACAAAAAGAGAGACCAGAAGAGATGGTTTTAGCAATTATATGCCTGGAGTTTTAGTTCAGAGTCTAGGAAACGATGTATTATTTACGCAAGGCGGTCCTCGTCTCCGAGTTGCTACATCGGTGCACGTGCTTGCTTGGTGACGGGACGGAATGGAACCGGACGATGCGATAACGTCAGCGTTGTAATAACTCGCTCATTCGGTTAAATTTCCAACGGGAAAAGGCAATAATCACTGAAATGTAGAGTTTGTGTCTGTGGTATTGAAAAATATACATAACAAGTTTATTGACAAAGTGCCTGTCTCCTCTGTCTCGTTGAATTGTCATTTTTTTTTCTTTCCTTCCGCCTAATTATTTATTTTCTTGTTTGCCAGTTTCGTTTTTCAAATTAATGGAAATTCAAGCTATGAGACAAACATTAACTGTTAACATAAACTAAATATGATTTGTGCTTTTAACTCATCTGTAGTTAGCGTAGTGTTTCCAAAATACTTATATGTACTCCAAGACTAGTGGAATTATATTTCTCACTGGAATATTTTCTTTGTTTTATTTTTTAAGTTGAAAAACATTCTTGTTTTCAAATTCGATGACGAGGAACCCACTTTGAGACCAATAATGCTTTGAGACGGCGTGAATGGGCTTGAACCCTACTCTAAATCAACACCCTGGGGTGCCAATATATCTCTTCTAGTTATGCAACGATATCCGGTCATGTGACCTCTTTGTTCCATACTGTATATATATATATATATATATATATATATATATATATATATGTGTATAGTAGTAACTTACTTACGTACGTAGTATAGTAGAACTAAACTTACGTTACGTAACGTTACGTTACTATTAGTCGTTAGTTAGTTTA